>NW_023637607.1:6474679-6657406 GCF_015220235.1 Choloepus didactylus | reverse complement strand
TTGAAAACAATTTCTTATGATACTATTTATACAATCTTAAATGTCCCTTTTTAGCCACTTTGAGATATACAATTCAGTCATGCTAATTACATTCACTATGTTGTGCTACCATCACCACCATCCATTAAAAAAATTATTCCATCACCCCAAACAGAAACTCTGTACAAATTAAGCTTCAACTCCCCATTCCCCAAGCCCATCCCTGGCCCTTGTGACCTGTATTCTACTCTCTGGATATAAATTTGCATATTTTATTTATTTCAAATGATTGAGCACATACAATATTTCTACTTTGGTGTATGGCTTATTTCACAAAACTGGGTATCTTCAAGGTTTGCCCATGTTTAAGCATGTATAAGAACTACATTACTTTTTGAGTTGACTGATATTCCACTATATGTAGAGATAACTTTTGGCTTATCCATTCATCATTTGATAGATACTTGGGTTGATTCTACCATTAGGCAATTGCAAATAATGATGCTATGAATATCAGTGTGTACATAATTGTTCAAATTTTTGCTTTCAATAATTAAGGGTATATACCTAGAAGGGGGATGACTGAGTAAAATGGTAATTATATATTTAACTGTCTGAAGAGCAGCCACAAACAGCTGCCTCATTTTGCATTCTGAACAATAAATATATGAGGGTTCCTATATCTCCAAATTGTGTCCAAAATTTATTTCCCATTTTATTTTAATTGTAATCATTGTAGTGTGTGTGAAATCATAATTCATTGTAGTTTCGATTGGCATTTCCTTAATGGTTAATGACGTTGAGTATCTTTTTAGGTGCTTACCTAATGTTTACATACCTTCTTTGGAGAAATGTGTATTCAAGTATTTTTTCCATTTCAAAAGCTGGATTGTGTTCTAGTTTGCTAATGCTGCCAGAATGCAAAACACCAGAAATGGACTGGCTTTTAAAAAAGGGGATTTATTTGTTTACACAGTTACAGTCTTAAGGCCATAAGGTGTCCAAGGTAACACATCAGCAATCGGGTACCTTCACTGGAGGATGGCCAATGGTGTCTGGAAAACCTCTGTTAGCTGGTGAAGCACGTGGCTGGTGTCTGCTCCAAAGTTCTGGTTTCAAAATGGCTTTCTCCCAGGATGTTCCTCTCTAGGCTGCAATTTCTCAAAAACGTCACTCTTGGTTGCACTTAGGATATATTTGTCCTCTCTCCTCTTCTCTGGAGCAAGAGTCTGCTTTCAATGGCCATCTTCAGACTGTCTCTCATCTGCATCTCCTGTGCTTTCTTCAAAGTGTCCCTCTTGGCTGCAGCTCCTTTTCGGAAGTTCACTCACACCTGCACTGAGTTCCCTCTGTCCATCAGCTCATTTATATGACTCCAGTGACTCAACTTAGACCCACCCTGAAAGGGCAGAGCAACACCTCCATGGAAATTATCCAATCAGAGTCATCACCCACAGCTGGGTGGGGCACAGTCCAAAGAAACACTCAAAGAAATACAATCTAATCAACACTGATATCTGCCTACACGAGATTACATCAAAGATAATGGCATTTAGGGGACACAATATATTCAAACTGGCACGGATTGTTTACCTTGTTGTTGTTGTGTGATAGGAGTTGTTTCTATATTCTGTATTAAACCTTTATCAGATATATGGTTTCCAAATATTTTCACCCATTCTTTGGTTGCCTTTTTATCTTCTTAAGTCTTTCACACATGCAAGTTTTAATATAGATGAAGGCAATTTATCTATTTTCTTTGTTGCTCATGCCTCTGGTATAGAGTCGATGAATCCATGGGCTAACACAAGATTCTGAAGATATTTTCTTATGATTTTTCCCGGACTTTTATAATTTTGGTTCTTGTATTTAGATCTTTGTCCATTTTGTGGTAATATTTGTATATATGTAAGTTAGGGATCCACCTTCATTCTTGTGCATGAATATATCCAACTTTCCCAGTGCTATATGTGGAAAAGACTGGTTGCTTCCCACTGATTGGTCTTGGCAGTGTCAAAATCAATTTACCATACACCTAAAGCCTTCTTTCTGAACTCTAAATTCAATTCCATTGTTCTATATGCCTGTCCCTGGGACAATCCCCAGTTGCTTTGAATAAGTGTTTACAAAATTTAAAAAATCAATTAAAATTGAGCTGACCAACTATTTTCTATTTTTTCAAGATGATTTTACATGATTATAATTGGCTTTTATATTTCTGCAAAAAAGGTTGTTGAGATTTTTATTAGGAATTCACTGAGTCTGTAAATCACTTGGACTAGAATTGTCATTGTAAAAATATTAGGTTTCTGACCCATGAACATAGACTATCTTACATTTATGGTTTACTTAATATGTCTAATTTCATTTCCTTCAACAATATTTCATAGTTTTTCATGTTAATATCTTTATATACTTGTTCAGTATGTGTGTGTGTGTGTGTATATATATATATATATATATATATATATATATATATATATACACACATATATATACACACTGCCTCTAAGTACTCAAAGCAATAACAGAGTTATACATCTCCCATTTTAAATTAAAAGCTGGAGTGATTAAGCTTATTGAGGAAGGCAAGATGATAGCTGAGATAGAACAAAAGCTAGATTTCTTGTGCCAAACCATTAGCAAGTATGTGAATGCAAATGAAAAGATCTTGCAGGAAATTAATAGTACTGTTCCATTATACTCTTGAGTGATAAAAAACTGAAAGAGTTTTATTGCTGATATAGAGAAAGTTTTAGTGGTCTGGATAGAAGATCAAATGAGACACAACATTCCCACATGTCAAAGTCTAATCCGGAAAAAGATCTTAACTGTTTTCAATTCAATGAAGCTTGAAAGAATTGAGGAAATGGCAGAAGAAAATTTGGAAGTAGGAAAGATTGGTTCATGATGTTTAAGGAAAACATTATATATCTCCATAACATTAAAGTGCATAGTAAAGAAGCAAGAGCTGATATAGAAAGTGCACCAAGTTTATCTATGTGGGATATACTAAACAACAGATTTTCACTATTGACAAAATGTACTTCCTATTAGAAGAAGATGTCATCACCATAACTAGAGGGAAGTCAATTCCTGGCTTCAAGCTTCAAAAAACAGGCTTAGTCTCTTGTTAGTGGCTAATGTATGTGGTAACTTGCCATTCATGCCAATATTCATTTACCATTCTGATAATACTTGGACCCTATGACTTGTTGAAACCTCAGATTATAGTAAGCATTTTTAGCAATAAGTATATTTATTTACTTATTTTTGAATTCAGTTTTATTGATATACAGTCATATATCATGAAATCATCCAGAGTGTACAATCAGTTGTTCAAAGTGCCATTATATAGTTATGCATTCATCACAATTTTTGAACATTTTCATTACTCTAAAAACAAAAATAAAAATAAAACTGAAAAAGAGTACCCAAAACATCCCTCCACCCTATTATTCATTTACTTCTTTGTCCTTCTTTTTCTATTCATCTCTCCATACACTGGATAAAGGGAGTATTAGCCACAAGGTTTTCACAATCACACAGTCACACTATGTAACCTATACAGTTATACAATCATTTTCAAGAATCAAGACTACTTGGTTGCAGTTCAACAGTTTCAGGTATTTTTTTTCTGGCTATTCCAATACACTAAAAACTAAAGAGGGATATCAATATAACACATAAGAATAACCTCCAGAAAGACCTCTCAACTCCATTTGAAATCTCACTCACTGAAACTTTGTTTTGTTTCATTTTTCCCCAATTTGGTCAAGAATGGTTTCTTGATCCTCCCATGATACCTGGTCCAGACATCCCCAGGAGTCATGTCCCACATTGCCAGGGATGTTTTCACACCTGGGAGTCATGTACCATGAATGGGGGTAGTAAGTTTACCTGAAAAGCAGGCTTGGAGAGAGAGACCATATCTGAGCAACAAGAGAGTTTCTCTGGGGGTGATTCAGGCATAATTATATAAGTAGGCATAGCCTCTCATTTCCAGTAACAGCTTCATAAGTGCAAGCCCCAAGATCAAGGTCTTGGGCTTCTAAATTAGTAGTCCCCAATGCTTGTGAGAATATCAGTAAATCCCCAGTAAGAAAAATTTAATATTTCTGCATTTTCTCCCAGTCCCTCAAGGGGGCTTCACAAATACATTGCTATTCTCTTCCCAAATTAATTCAGGATGTATTGGGGCATCATGCTAACCTATAAAAACTAGCCAGATCTCACTCTCTATGGAAAGTTTAGTGTAATTATGTTGTTTGAATAAACTGACAATACATGTTAAATCATATATTGTGTGAGAGAAAATATAGATTTTGCCACCAATAAACCTCCTTTCCTTTGTTCTTACACAGATGTTGAAGTTTTGAAACATGTGCAAATCATCCTTTATCCTTTAGCCTAATTTGCCTTAGTTCTTACAGATCAGCTTCATTCCTTCTCTAATTGAGGTCTGAAGTCTTTTCAGCTTTTTAAATGTTGCTGTATTAGGCAATACTGATACTCATAGCTGCCAAACTCTAGCTCTGTGTCTCCAGTGTCACACAGATACCCAAAATTTCAGAGACTGCCCAGGTTATACACAAATATCTCTGCATCTCCAAATTTAGAGATAATCATTAAAGCTTAATAACAGAGGTGACTGCTGTAAGAGCTTACAAACTAGGGACATTTATTATAAGCCTTTTCCTGATAATCCATGCTCTATGTTTCAATTCTCAGAGTTTCAAATTTTAATTTTATATTAGTGAGGTATTATAATGTTTGTCTTTTGTTTCTGAATTTTTTCACCTCGAGATGCTGTCCTGAAAGTCCATTCACCTGGTTGCGTAAAACACAAATTCATTCCTTCTTGCAGACAGTCAATAATCATTGTATGCATACAACACAGTTCAACCATTCTGTTCATCAGTCGATGTACCCTTAGGTCACCTCCATCCATTTCAATCATGAATATTGCTGCCCTAAACACCAGTGTGCAAATATTGTTTGCATCCCTGCTCTCAGTTTTCCTAGTATATACCAAATAATGGTGTTGCTGGACCTTATGGCAAGCCCATACTTAGCTATGGAACAAATGCACTGCCCTCTAGAAGGGTTGCACCATTCTCCATCACTCCCAACAGTAAATAGGTACATTAGCTCTCTCCACATTTTCTCCTCTGTTTATTTCCTCCCTTCAATTTTATTGAGATTTATTGAGATATGTTCAAATACCATAAAGGCATCCACAATTTACAATCTTTCACAGTATCATCATTTACTTGTGCATTTATCACAACAATTAGCCCCTGAACACATTCATTACTCCAAAAAATTAAAATAAAATAATACAAAATAAAGGAAAAAATACAATACAATAAAATAACGTACCATAAAAAGATCAGACAACACCTCCAAGAATCTCATACACCTCCATTATATACCCCTCTTATGGACATTTAGCTTTGGTATTGTTCCAGTTTTCCAGTCCTGCTAGAATGCAAAATACCAGAAATGGATTGCCTTTTATAAAGGGGGTTTATTTGGTTACAAATTTACAGTCTTAAGGCCATAAAGTGTCCAAGGTAAGGCATCAACAAAGGTTACCTCCACTGGAGAAAGGCCATTGGCATCTGGAAAACCTCTTTAGCTGGAAAGGCATATGGCTGGCATCTGCTCCAAAGTTCTGGTTTCAAAATGGCTTTTTCCCAGGACATTCCTCTCTAGGCTGCAGTTCCTCAAAAATGTCACTCTTAGTTGCTCTTGGGGTGTTTGTCCTCTCAGCTTCTCTGAAGCAAGATTCTGCTTTCAATAGCCATCTTCAAACTGTCTCTTGTCTGCAGCTACTCTCTCAGCTTCTGTGCATTCTTTGAAGTGTCCCTCTTGGCTGTAGCAATCTTGGTCCTTCTGTCTGAGCTTATATAATGCTCTAGTAAACTAATGAAGGCCCATGCTAAATGGGTGGGGCCACACCTCCTTGGAAACTATCCAATCAGAATTATCACCCATAGTTGGGTGGGGCACATTTCCATGGAACCAATCTAATCTAAATGTTCCAATTTAATCCCTACTAATATGTCTGCCCCCACAAGATTGCATCAAAGAACATGGCTTTTTCTAGTGCACATAATATATACAAACCAGTACACCCACAGTTGCATGAGACATTTGTATAAATCTTATTGATAGATATCTCTTGTTGATTTATAGATATCTCTTTTTGATTTATTTATAGATATCTCTTGATTAGTTAGGTTTCTAGAGAACCCTAATACACCCAGCTTGGCTCTCTCCTCTGAACTCCAGGTGTACATTTTCAATCTGCCTCCCTGGAATCTAAACTTCAGTATTTCATAGTCATCTTGAACTTTGAGTGTACAAAACAGAACCCTTGATTCTGAATTCAAACCCTTCTAAATTGGTTGTTCCCCAACTCAGTCAATAATATTGCCTTCTTTTTTATTCCTTACATTAACAACCCTGGAGTAATCTTGATGCCATTCCTTCTCTCACACACCATGCACAATTCATTGAGAAAGCCTGTTGATCTGCCTTTAATATATCCAGAATCCAACCATTTCTCCCCACTTCTGATTCTGTGACCCAGATCCAAACCAACATCATCTCTGACCAAGCAGTAGAATCCTCCCTGGTCTTACCTCTTGTGCCACCCCACTAGCTTCAAGGTGTTAGCCAGATTAAGCCTATTATATTCCAAATTTTCTTGGCTGTCATGCCTCCAATGGTTTCCAGCCTCACTTTGAGTAAAAGCCAAAGTTCAATCAGTGCCCTACCTACGTTATATGAACTTCCCCCTCCTTTCCCTCCCTGCCCTCATCCCCTCCCACTCTCCCCCAGCTTATTCTGCTGCAGCCGCACAGGCTTACCTGTTCTCCCTTGAACACACTGCACAGTACAACTTCTGTGATTTTATACTTGGGTCCTGTCTGCCTGGGACATCCTTCCCCAGATAACCTGCATGGTGATTTCTCCTTTGGCTTTTGCTCAAATGCCATCACTTCCACTGGCCTTCCCTGACCCACTCTTCCCTCAAGATATCTCATCTCCCCTCATGCTTTAATTTTCTCCATAGAATGTTCACTCTCTTATGTACTATATAGGGAGCATATACATTTTTACTCCTGCAAAGGGAAGAATGTTCCATGAGAACAGTAACTGGAACTTTCTTGTTGACTGCTGTATCCCATCATGACGTGGTCAACATTGAATAAATAATTATTAAATGTATGTCATTAAATGGGTGGATGTACATTCCTTATATCTAGGTCTGGATCTCCCTTTCCATGCTTTACATGTGTCTTCATTCTCAACAAATAAGTTATAATATTAAGTATTATATTTCTCAATAATACATTAAAATTTAAAAATTAAAAAGTGAAATTGTCTTTTCTTCACCCAAGAATATGTATAATTTTATATTTACATAAATGCAATCACATTGTAAATGATTTTGCCCCTTAATTTTTAAGTCTCTGAGATCTTTCCATGAATAATTATAAGACACATGTCATTCTCTATGGCATCTACCCAATAGGCCATAGTAAGGTTACACCATAGTTTATGTAACCAGAATCCCATTAACAAACATTTGGTTTGTTCCCATTTTTCTGTGTTAGGGATGTTTCAGTGAATACATTTGCATTTGTTCTTTGAGGAGTTTTCTAACATCCCTAGAAATAGGATTGCTGGGTTGAAGGACATGTGTTTACAGTTTTTAATATATTACCAAATTGTCCTTAAAGAAGGCACATATAATCAGATAACTTGAGAGCAGGTCCAGAGCTTAGCACTTGTCCATAGATTTTGGCAAAACACTGGTCTTCAAATAAGACATTTGTTATAAATCTGTGTGACTGATGAAGTGCAAAGCCATCTACACCATCTGATGCTCTGATTTAATATAACACTCTGCTGGGGATTCTTTCAAAAATCCTGCTTTCATTCATTCAATAGATATTGAGTCATTTCCTACTGTGAATGTGGTGATGTGTTGTCCTGTTTCACAGAAACTTCTTGATTGAATCTGTTGTACTGGTATGAATATTGATAGTGCTCTTTCACTTTCAAAGTGTCCCAGTGTGAATGATAAATTATATAGTCACCTTAATAATCACCAAGTGCTGCATAAAAGACCACTGCATCTGTCCATACCAACCTCATAGGAGCCTGTGTCTTTTGGGCAAAGCTTCTCAGGTCCACCTCAAACTCGCTTTGGAAGGAACAGCCTGAAAAAAAAGCCAAGACAATATTTCTATGCTTTCTCCATAGATAAACTTGGTGATCTATGTCAGAATTCTGTGGATTTTGAATGTCAAGCTTTCTTCCTTTAATGAAGAAGTTTCCACCATTCAGGACACCAGGGAGGAAGGTACAAGAACCACTGGCAAAAAACTTTGTCCTTCTGAAGTGTTCCTGCAGGAAAACTCTGCCTGTGAAAGGAAAAACCCATGCAAAGATATGATTTAGATTTTCCTGGTACTAGGTAAAGAGTAGGTGAGGGACAACTAGTAGAAGAAGTGAAAGCTGTGGTTTTTCAAGTAACAATGCATTTCCTCCTTTGTTTATTCAACAAATATTGATCAAGTATCTGTGTGTGACATGCTGTTCACATGACATTAAGGCTAAAAGTACAAATATTATCCATTTTTCTCCCCAGGAGACCACTTACTTCTGGATTCCATTCTTGTTCATTGTAGCCACTCAATTCTCATTGCTGCTGATCCAACCTATTAAAAATGAGAATGACAACTAAGATTAACTAAAGGAATTTGATAGATGCTGGGCATTTACTGAAATTCATTGAATGCTCACAACACAAACTCTTGTGGTGGTGAGTGCTACTAATATCCTCATTAATCAGATGAACAAACTGCTTAGCTAACCCAAGAGTGGTTTAGCAACTTGCACTGGTGCATGATGAAGATGACTTAAAGGTTTATCTTTCCATCTTCAGACCCGGGCTTTCACTCCTTGTCTACCACACCAATCCAACATGTCTGAACCTGTTTCCCTATTGCTGGGGGGACCAAATGTCACTAGACTTGGTGTTCCTCCCCCATGTTGTGCCTGACTGCAGGCCACACACACACATATACACATACACTTATCAGTTCGTCCAACTGGTTGGCATCAGCAAACCCACTTCATTATTCCAAATACAATTTTTGTTTGAAGAAACCCAGCACTAGATTGTGTTTTGAAATCACAATATCACCATTCCACTTTTTTCAATACAAGTGTCCAGAAGTTGCTTTCTACAACTCTTCCAATAAGTTGAGATTTGCAGATAAATCATTTCCAAGAGCAGGAGTGTCTTGGATTACCAGAATTGCTACCCAAAATACCACAAACTGGTTTTGGCTTAACAGCAGGAATATAATAGCTACAAGTCCAAAATCAAGGTAAAGACAGGCAAGGCTTACTTTCTCCTGGATTCTGTAGCATTCCAATGCTGGCTTCCAGCAATCCTTGAGGTTCCTTGGCTTGTATCTCCACCTCCCATCACACTGTTACATCTCCTTTCTGTCTACTTTAACTTCTTTGTTCTCTTTATAAAGCCTCCAGCAATATGGATTGAGGCCCAACTTGATTCAGTTTGTCACATCTAAACAAGAGCTTAAAAGATCCTGTTCACAAATAAATCCATAGCATGACTCCCCTTAACATATTCAAATATACTATTTACAAAGGGTTTGACACTCACAGGAACATAGATTAAGATTAATACCATGCCTTTCCTGGGAAACATCATTCAATCTACTGGGGAGAAAGTATTACTTTCAGTGGAGATGATTACAGACATGGGCTCTGTCTCATCCTTAAGCTGTGACTTTGCGTAAGTCATGGAACCATATGAGGTTGTTCTGAGGTTTAAATAAGGTGATTCATGCCAAGTGTATAGCACAGGGCCCAGAGTGTAGTAGGTACCTAATAAATGGTGATCATTGTCACTCTTTTTTTTTTTTCAGAGTTAAGACATTTAAAGCCATTGCTCAACTATTTATACTGGGCTGTTCTTTGGGCCTTGGCTTTTTCATGGTTGAAGAAGTGTGGAAGACATTTGGATTAGTCATTGCTTACACATTCACCATCATCAATGTCCTACAGGGGTTTTTCCTCTTTGTGGCTCACTGTCTCCTTAATTGCTAGGGAAGGCTAATTATTTCCTCTCTTGCCAGCCTACTCCCAAAGTCTTATTGAATGACAGCTTGTATTCTAGTCTTACTACGGGCCTTTATTTTTGTATTTTTGGGTTGTCTTGATCCTGGGAAGAGGGTTCGAATGCTTCCTGAGTCTGCTATGTGTTCTGGGTTTCATTCATTCAGCATCCTAACTTTTCTCTTAAGAGTACTGTATCAGGAAAGTATAGGTTATGCTGCAGTAACAAATATCCCTCCCCCAATATCATTTATTATTAACAAAAATAAAGGCTTATTGGTGAGAGGAGCTAAGATGGCAGCATAGAGAGGAGTGGAAGACTGTTAGTCCTCCTCTGGAACAATTCATAAATGACTAAAAAACTTTTAAATAACCTGGAATAACTGTGGGGAGACAAACATGACTGTCCACTCATCATCCACTAACCTGAAGTGGGAGGAATGCCTGAGATCGCAGCATAAAATCTGTAAGTAAACCTGTGGAACCAAGCTGAGAGCTGAGAGCTGAGAGCCCCTCCCTCATGGAAGCCACATGGTGCTCGAGAGTAACACTCTCTCAGCCCAGCTCCAAGTGGGGTTTTAATGTTAACTGCTCAATACAGACAGTGAATCCTCAACAAGCAGACAGAGGCTTTTGGTGACAACTGACCTTGGGAGAGTCAGGAGATATATCTGTCTCGGGACAGGGAGCCCAGAGGATCAGGTGCTGTCTGTGAATGATGGGTGAACGTGGGAGCTTTTCTGTCTCTTTCTCTGTGGAGAAAACCGCAGCTGTTTTCAGGTCTTCAGCCCACAGCACTTTGCAGTAAAGACAGCCTCAGCCATTTTAAATTTAAAACACTTGGATCAGCAGAGTCAGAGAAACAAAGAACTTATTGATATGCAAATGACCTCTCTGGAGGGGGCATAGCTTCGCAAGAGGAAAGGGAGGGGCCCAGCTCTACTGTCCATCTTTCAGTCTTTCTGGAATCAGACCCCAAAGCCTGGGGGAGGAGAGCCACAGGCCACACCCTCTTACATAGGCAGAGACAGGCTGACAGGTGCATCTGCCAGGCAGAAAAGCACAGGTGTATAAATCCTCCAAGAGAAACCATCAGGGAAACCAGATACTGAATATTTCCTCCTTCTGTGACCTGAGCCTGTTCTCATCTGGGAAAACCTGACTGCGGTGGCCTGGGAGGTCAGATACCTAGACAACAGAAAACTACAACCTGCACTAAGAAAAATGAAGCTACGGCCCAGTCAAAGGAACAAATGTACACTTCAACTGAGATACAGGAATTTAAACAACTAATGCTAAATCAATTCAAAAAGTTTAGAGAATATTTTGCAAAAGAGATAGAGGCTGTAAAGAAAACACTGGGCATACACAGGGCAGAAATTGAAAGTTCAAAAAAACAACTAGTAGAATCTATGGAAATGAAAGGCACAATACAAGAGATGTAAGACACAATGGAAACATACAACAGCAGATCTCAAGAGGCAGAAGAAAGCACTCAAGAACTGGAGAACAAAACACCTGAAAGCCTACACGCAAAGGAGAAGATGGAGAAAATGAAAAAATATGAACAACATCTCTGGGAACTTAAAGATGAAACAAAGTACAATAATGTACGTATCATTGGTATCCCAGAAGGAGAAGCGAAGGGAAAATGGGCAGAGGTAATAATAGAGGAAATAATCAATGAAAATTTCCCATCTCTTATGAAAGACATAAAATTACAGATCCAAGAAGCACAGCATACTCCAAACAGAATAGATCTGAATAGGCCTACGCCAAGACACTTAATAATCAGATTATCAAATGTCAAAGACAAAGAGAGAATCCTTAAAGCAGCAAGAGAAAAACAATCCATCACATACAAAGGAAGCTTAGTAAGACTATTTGGGGATCTCTCAGCAGAAACCATGGAGGCAAGAAGGAAGTGGTGTGATATATTTAAGATACTGAAAGAGAAAAACCACCAACCAAGAATCCTATATCCAGCAAAGCTGTCCTTCAAATATGAGGGAGAGCTCAAAATATTTTCTGACAAACAGACAATGAGAGACTTTGTGAACAACATACCCACCCTACAGAAATATTTAAGGGAGCACTACAGAGTGATAGGAGAAGACAGGAGTGCATGGTTCGGAACACAATTTTGGGAGATGGTAGCACAGCAATGTAAGTACACTGAACAAAGATAAATATGAATACGGTTGAGAGCGGAAGGTTGGGAGCATGTGAGACACCAGAAGAAAGGAGGAAAGATAAAGAATGGGACTGTGTAACTTGGTGAAATCTAGAGTGTTCAATAATTCTGATAAAATGTTCAAATATGTTCTTTTATGAGGGAGAACAAGCAAATGTCAACCTTGCAAGGTGTTAAAAATGGGGAGGCATTGGGGAGGGATGCAATCAGTGTAAACTAGAGAATGTAACTAATTGAATCATTGTATTATGCTTCCTTTAATGTAACAAAGGTAATATACCAAGGTAAATGCAGATAAGAGGGGGGGATAGGGGAGACATGTTAGGCAATTGACATTGGTGGTGTTGTCTGACTCTTAACTCTACTTTGACTTAAGGTTACTTTTCCTTTTGCTACTTCCTAGCTGTCATTTTTTTTCCTCTTTCTTTTGCCTCTCTACCTTCTTTGACTCTCCATCCTGCCTTGTGGAAGAAATGTAGATGCCCTTATATAGATAGTGGTGAAGGTGGTGAACACATAAATATATGACCATACAGAGAACCATCGATTGTTTACTTAGGATGGAATCTATGGTGTGTGAACAAAACCATCTTTAAAAAAAAATGGGTTGATGAAGAAACCTCAAGGGCAATATACTGAGTGAGATAAGCCAGACACATAAGGACAAATATTGCAGGGTCTCACTGATAAGAACTAATTATAATATGTAAACTCATAGACATGAAATATAAGGTACTAAGATATAGGACGAGGCTTAAGAATGGGGAGTGGTTGCTTTGTATGAGCAGAATGTTCAACTAGGATGACATTAAATGTTTGGAAATGAACAGAGGTGTCAGTAGCAAGATGTGAGAATAATTAACAGTGCCGAATGGCATGTGAATGAGGTGGAAAGGGGAAGCTCAGAGTCATATATGTCACCAGAAAAAAAGTTGGAGGTCAAAAGATAGGAATGTATAAAACTGAATCCTATGGTGGGCAATGTCCATGATTAACTGTACAAATATTAGAAAACTCTTCCATGAACCAGAACAAATGTATGACAATACGACTAGAAGTTAATAATAGAGGGTCATATAGGAAAGAAATATATACCTATTGCAAACTAGATACTACAGTTAGCAATATTTCAACATTCTTTCGTAAACGGTAACAAATGTACTATACCCACACTACAAGTCAACAATTGAGGGGGGTTGGTTGGGATATGGGAGGATTCGAGCTTCCTTTTCTTTTTCTTTTTTTTTTTTCTTTTTACATCTTTCACTTTATTTCTTGTCTGGAGTAATGAAAATGTTCTAAAAATTGAACAAAAATTAAGTGTGGTGATGGATGCACAGCTGTATGAGGGTACCAGGGGCAACTGATTGTACACTTTGGATCTTTGGATAATTGTATGGTATCTGAACAATCCCAATAAAAATTAAAAAATATAAAAATAAAAAAATAAAGGCTTATCTATAGTTCATGCTGCATAACTGTAGCTTATGCTGTAGCTCAGCTACTTACAGGTTGTATGCTTGTTACATCATATTTGTTCTGGGATGCAAACTGAAGGGATAGCCCCTTATATAGAATGCTGGTGGCCTAATGGCAAGGGATCATGGTGAGGCATAGCTTCACTCTCTTAAAGCAAGTCATGTGGCCATACAAGAGTTCATCAAGAGTGGATGAATAATCTTCAGATAGTGAGGTGCACTGTAGGGCTTTATCCTTTGTTAAGGTGTACCTACTTTGTCAGATTGATATAGGATGAAATGACATATTTCATGCAAATTGTCTTGAACATAGAAAATATTCAATGAAATGTGGCCTTCATTACCACCATCATCCTCATTATCATTACCATCATCACCTTCAACTTGTCCATCACCATCACTTTCATCATCACCATACACTATATATAGAGAGTACTTATGGTGCCAGACATCTCTTCCTAAAGCTGAGAAAGCTGAATTTAAATAAATGAATTGGCTGAGCATGCAAACTTTGTACAGAAAACCATTGAAAGAGTAGTAGAAATTAGGGCTAAGAATCTGTACCTTTAGTCTCCCATTTTAGAGCCCACTCCCATGAACTAAGTTCTAGATGTACCCCAAGCCTCTATATTCCTCATATTTCCAGGTGCTAATGGAATACAAGAAATGGTTTAGTGGAATGCAGAAAGGGTAGAAACTGAAAGCACTGAGCTGTCTCCCTCTACTACCCACACCAAAATGGTAAGATAGGACCCTCTGCTGTGTCATGCATTTGTGAACCAACATCTAGAGCTTCCAGGATCCTTGATCTAAAAAAAGAGGGATTGAATTAAGTTCCTGCAATTATTCAGCTTAAGTTTCTGTTTTTCATGAGAGCAATATCAAGAGGTCTTCCTTCCTCCCTCCCTCCCTTCCTTCCTTCCTTCCTTCCTTCCTTCCTTCCTCTGTTCCTAACCCTCCTCTCTGCCTCTCTCCCTCCTTTTCTGTCTGTTTTTTACTCTCTCCACTACTCTCTGTCTCCCTCACTCTGTTACTCCTCTCTTTTCTTTTTTTCTTCTCTCCCTCTTCTCTCTCTCTCTCCTTCCTTCCTTTCTTTCCCTCTTTCCCTCTTTCCTTCATTCCTTCTTTTACAATCCTTCCACAGTCCTTCTGGTGTGTTCAGAATGGGTTATAGAGGTTTCAACTAGAGGCCAGGAACCTGGGGCAAGGCTGGCAGACTTGTCATGAATGAGAGGATGCTGCCCAGAACTAGTGATATTGAGGATAGAGAGAAATGGATAAGCTCCAAGAGAAGTTTGGGGGAAAATGGGCACCACTTTGTGACTGTGTGTGTGTGTGTGCTTGTGTGTGTGTGTGTGTGTGTGTGTGTGTGTGTGTGTCAAAAAGAGAGGAGTGGAACAGCAGGAGGAAGTTTCTGGCAGACTGATGGTGGAGTAGTAAAGCAGGGTGGTCAAGAACTCAGGATATGAAGTCAGGCTACCTAATTTAGAAGCTGTGTGACCTTGGGCATGTTACTTACCTCCTCTGTGCTTTCAGCTTTCTAGGATAAGGGAAAAAATAACTACATGAGTATATTAGTATATATTTAGCTGCTAGTAAGAGAAAACTCAACCAGGAATGGCTTAACTCTTGAAGATAGCCATTATTTATTTAACAATGATTATGACATTTTACAATATAAATAACAGTAGAATAGCATCACAGCTCCCATATGACCATCAAGATTTCTTCACACTTGTTTTACCTATTTCTCCTTCTTTCGGTCTCTGCCATCCTTACCCCTCTCTCCTCTCTTTCTCCCCCTCCCACCCTCCCTTCTTTCTTCCTTTCCATCTTCTTCTTTCCCCTTCCCTCTTTCCTGTGACACCAGGCACTTGGTGGGGGGAGAGGGCAAGGTGAAATGGGGTGGGTGTGTGGATTGCCCCTAAGACCTTGTTTTATTACCATGGCCAGTGTCCATTCTCATTGGTCAGTGCCTCACCTGGAAGCCACCTGTGCAGGAAAGAGTTAACATACTATGTCTGAAGCTGCTGTGCTTGGGAAGTCCTGCTTGCAAGGTTGCTCCTTGGTGGGTTCTGGGAATTCAGATTTTAGTTTGTTGCTAAAGCAAAGACCATGTAATGAGTTCACTTAGACAATGGGAATTTATTGGCTTAAACACTGGGAATTTATTGAGGCTAGGAGAAGTCCAAATCAAGGCATCATTAAAATGACACTTTTTTCCTGAAGACTGGCATCTAGAGCTGTCAGTGATCCTTGGTTCTTCCTCTGACACATGGCAATGTACCCGACGGCCTCTTCTGGTCTCTCCCTTCTCTTCTGGTTTCCATTGACCTTCAGCCTCTGGATTCTCCTCTGTGGCTTTTCTCTCTCTGACCTTCCCTACAAGTTCTTCAATAACAGATTAAGACTCATCCTGAACCGACTTTATCTGAAGTAACCTCATCAAAAGGACCCATTTCTAAGAGTTCATATCAACAGGAATGGGTTAAGTTTAAAAACCTGTGTTTTCTGGGTACATAGAGTGAGAAGAGTGACACAGAGCAGGCTCCTAACCCTGAAGCGGGGGTCAGGGGTTATTGTTCATGGGATTTATTAAGGAAAGACTCTTGGAAGAGGAGTGAAGGAAGCATGGTTGGGCATGGAGGAGGTCTCAGCTGGAATCAAGCTTCAGACTGATCCTGTGGGAAGCTCTGGAACGTGGATTGCATCAGTGAGTTGATCCCACTTTGGAGCAAGGTGTTGGCCTTCAGTTCCTCTGTGGCCAACAAGTTATTGGCTGCGGGTAGCTGTTGGGCTGAGAGCTCTGAAGAAAGACGGAGGTTGTGAGCTGGTGGCAGCTGACACAGCAGCTGGAGGATGGTGCAATAGCAGTAATTGTGGTTAGGCAGCCCCCTCACAGGGAGCGTCAATTAGTCTGGGATGAGTAGGGTGTTGGGGGAGTGAGGCATGATGAGTTCAGAGGGGAAAGCAGGAGCAAGACTAGGCATGGCTTTAGTTTGTGTAAGAGTTTTTATTCATATACCATACAATCCATCAAAAGTGTATAATCCATGGCTCTTGGTATAACAGAGTTATACATTCACCACTACAATCAACTTGAGAACTTTCTCATCACTCTGAAAAAATCTCATTCACCATATAATCCCTCCACCCCCCATTTTTTTATGCTTAGCTTTGGTATAGTATCTTTTAAAATTGATGAAAGAATATTACAATGCTACTCTTAAACATAGACCTTAATTTACATTAATTGTATTTTCCCAGATATCACCCTATTATTAACACCTTGTATTGTGATGTACATTCATTCTAGTTCATGTAATAGCTTCCTTATTTTCTTAATATTTTCTTAATATTTGTACAGTTAACCACAGTCATCATTAGCAACAGTTTTTGCTGTTATACAGTCCCATATTTTATCATCTACCCTTCATTCTAGTGACATACATGACACTAGACCTCCCCTTTCAACCATACTCATACTCAACACTGATTATTACACTTAAAAATATTGTGCTACCATCACCTCTATTTCCAAACATTTACAATCAACCTTTTTAAAAATTCTGTGTTAAGCATCATCTGCCCATTTTCTATACTTTTTCTATTTCCTGGTAACCTATACTCTAAATTTTAACTCCCAGAGTTTGTTCATTACAATTAGTTCAGAGTGAGACCATACATATTCATCCTTCTGTGTCTGGCTTATTTTGCTGAACATAATGTCCTCAAGGTTCATCCTCATTTTCACATGCATCAGGACTTCATTCCTTCTTACAAATGAATATACCACATTTTGTGTATCCTTTCATCGGTTGATGGCCATTTGGATTGTTTCAGTCTCTTGGCAATTGTGAATAATGCTGTTATAAACACCAGTGTGTAAATATCTATTCATGTTCCTGCTTTCAGAGCTTCTGAGTGTATACCTAGTAATGGGATTCTAGGCAGGGTTTTTTGTGCCATTTTCAGGACCCTGGACTTTATCATGAAGGACATAGGGAATTGTGGACAGGTTTGGCATGTAGGAGGGACATGGCCAGGTTAGGTGGAGATTCCCTGGAGCTCCCTGAGAGTCTCTAATTCCCTGCTTCCTTCCCTCAATATGTAGGGTGATTGATCTTACTGGGGCTTCTCCAGGCTGACTTTAATTTTGAGCATCCTTTGCTTTTCCCTTCACTGCAAAAGTCACAAGTGTTTAGGCCCTGACAGGCTGCTTTGATAGTTGTGGTCCTCCTTCTTCTTTTCCTCCTTCCCTTGGCCCTCATCTCCACAGGATGTCTGCTGTTTAAATTTTATGGCCTTGTTCATGTCTTCTGGGTTAGAGAGTTGTTTTGCCTCATGTCTTTAATCATTTACCTGGACCCCAGACTCTACCTCACTTCCTTCACCCAAATATCAATACCATAATCCCTGAAAACCAAATTTTCTCTTATGTGAAAAAAAGGAACTTTACAGAATTAAGCTAATGATCTTGAGATGGGAAGATTTTTCTGGATTTTCTGGGTGTGAGTGAGCCGATTTTAATCACAACAGTCCATACAAGAGTGAGGCAAGAGGGAGAGGGAGAGGGAGAGAGAAATAAGAAGGAGGATGGGGAGAATGAGGATAAAGAGGAGGAGGAGAGGAAGAAGAGAAAGGGAATGGAGACAGAAAAGAAATTGCATTATGTGACAATGGGGATTGAATTCATAGGGCAGGCTGCAAGCTGGAAAGTCCACTGAAGATGAAGTTGTATTGCACAAGAGAAGTTTGCGGAGTGAAGAAGAGGTGGGAATCCTCTCTGGCTGCCAAAATCCTCAGTTCTGCTTTAAGATCACCAACTGATTGGATGGGAAACTCTCCTCATTTCTGAAGGCAATCTCTTTTAATTGTTGATGCAATTAGCCATAGATGCAGTAATGTGAATCTACCTGAGAATTACCCTCATAGTAACAATCAGGTCAGTGCTTGACCAACCAGTTGGACAGTGTGCTGGTTTGAATGTATTATGTCCCCCAGAAAAAGCCATATTCTTTATGCAATCTGTGGGGCAGACATATTAGTGGGGATTAAGTTGAAACATTTGGATTAAGTTGTTTGCATGGAAATACACACCACCCAAATGTAGGTGATAATTCTGATGAGATATTACTATGGAGGGCTGGTCCCATCCATTCAGGGTGGGCCTTGATCAATGGAGCCATACAAATGAGCTGACAAACAGAAGGAACTCATTGCAACTGTGAGTGACATTTTGAAGAGGAGCTACAGCCAAGAGGGACACCTTGAAAAAAGCACAGGAGCTGCAGATGAGAGACAGTTTGATGATGGCATTGAAAGCAGGCTCTTGCTCTGGAGAAGCTAAGAGAGGATAAATGCCCCAAGAGCAACTGAGAGTGACATTTTGAAGAGGAGCTGCAGCCTAGAGAGGAATGTCCTGGGAAAAAAGCCATTTTGAAACCAGAACTTGGAGCAGATGCCAGCCATGTGCCTTCCCAGCTAACAGAGGTTTTCCAGACATCATTGGCCATCCTCCAGTGAAGGTACCCATTTGCTGATGTGTTACCTTGGACACTTTATGGCCTTAAGACTGCAACTGTGTAACCAAATTAACCCCCTTTTATAAAAGCCAATCCATCTCTGGTGTTTTGCAGTCCAGCAGCATTAGCAAACTAGAACAGACAGCATAACCTGTCCAGGTTGACATATGTAATTAACCATCACCCATGGCTGTTGGCAGGAAGCCTCAGTTCCTTACCATGTGGCCCTTCCATAGGGCTCCTTGAGTGTCCTCAAAACATGACAGTCACCTTCCCCCACAGTCAATGATTCTGGAAAGAGGGAGCAAAGATGACATCATACTTCTCATGACCTAGTCTTGGATGTCATACAATGTCACACCCACCTTTTTCTGTTCATTAGCAGCAATTCATTAATTAGGCTCAACCCCCACTCAAGGGGAGAGGAATTAGGCTCCACCTATTCAAAGGAGAAATATCAAATTATTTGTGGATATATGTTAAAAACACCACATTGGCCTTTCTGTCTTCCTTGAGAGTCTCCACTCTTGGATGCACTGAACAATGATTATAGAAGGAAGTGTATGTCCCAGCATTACCTCCCAGAGAGGCAACATAATCCCACAGGAGGTTATGGCAGCAGGGAGTGGGGTGTAATAAGATCAGGAGAAGTAAGAGGAGAGAAGTACATCAGCGGTTTCTGCAGAGCTAATGCTTGTCCCAGGAAATCCTCTTCTTTCTTCTCCTTGTGAATACTCAGATGGACCTTTAGGCACCTGGGTCTGTTGGGGATTGAATTATGTCCCTGCTATAAAGACGTGTTCAAGTCTTTATCCATATTCTTGTGGTTGTGAACCCATTTGTAAATAGGACTTTTGAAGATGTTATTATCAGTGAAAGTGTGCAATCCTTTGTGAATAAGATCTTCAAAAATTATATTAGGTCAGCCTGAATTGATTCATAGGACTGGGGTATTTATAAGGCAGAGGTAATTTGGATAAAGTCAGGCAGAGAAAGCCACAGGAGCAGACCAAGGAGAGAGATTGCCATGCAATGGAGGCAGAGATGGAAGCAAAGGGAGCCCAAGGATTAGGACAAGTCAGCACCAGAATGCTATAGATTCTGGGAAAAAGCATGGCCTGTTGAGATTTGATTTTGGACTTCTGGCCTCCAAAACCATGAGATAAATTCCGTTGTATAAGCTAACCAGTGTGTGGTATTTGTCATAGCAGCCCTGGCAAACTATGACAGTGGAAAATTCTTAGTCTCTCTTTGCCTCAACATCATTAACTGAAAACTGGGACCAATGATAGTAGGATCTACTGCATGAGGCTGATGTGAGCATCAGGGGGGCACATGTGACATGCATAGATCGGGGCCTGACTCTGCAAGGTATTCCCCAAGTGACTTGGGAGGTGAATTGCATATCTCAGCCTCTGTTTCCTCATTTGGAGAATGGGGAAAGCAGTAGGACCTGTCCCACAGGATCAATGTAGAAGGAATGAGTGCCTCAGGGCATGGCTGGGAAGGCTACTACACAGTATGTGCTCAATAAACATGTTAACTATGGTTATTAGATACGGATGCTCACTGTACACCCAACACCCCAGGGCAGTGGGGAAATGCAGGTGTGTTCTCCTGATTGTAAGATACAGAAAGCCACAAAGGAATGAATTTACACCCTTACCTTACACCATATACAAAAATTAACTCTAAATTTATCAAGGACCTAAATATTAGAGCTAAAAGTATAAATCCCTTAAAAGATAACATAGGGACAAATCTTCATGACATGAGATTCGGTAATGCATTCTTAAATCTCACACCAAACACACAGGCAACAAAAGAACAACAGATAAATTGGGCTTCATCAAAATGTAAAGCTTTTGTGAAAAAGGAGAACAAAGTTGCAGGCCTCACACTTCCCAAACTTAAAACTGATTACAATGCCACAGAAATCAAAACAGTTAAGTGTTGACACAAAGGCAGACATATAGACCAATGGAATTGAATTGAAAATTCAGAAATATACCATCATATTTATGGCCAACTGATTTTTGACAAGGGATGTAGATTACTCAATTGAGAAAGAATTGTCTTTTCAACAAATGGTGTTGGAAAAATTGGATATCTGTAAGCAAAAGAATGAAGGTGGACCTTTACTTCACACTGTAAACACAAATTAACTCAAAATGGATAAAAGACCAAAATATAATAGCCAGAAGTAAAAAATTCTTAGAAGAATACATATCAAAGTATCTTTAGGACCTTGTATCAGGCAATAGTTACTTAGACTTTACATCCAAGGCACAAGCAACAAAAGAAAAAAATAGATAAGTTGCACCTCATCAAACATAAAACTTCTGTGCAACAAAGGAATTTATCATGTAAGTGAAACAAAAACCTACACAATGGGATAAAATATTTGGAAACCATACACCTGATAAGGGTTTTTTTGATATTCATTTTTTATTGAAATGTGTTCACATACCATACAATCATCCGAAGTGTAAAATAATTGCTCTGAGTATCATCATATAGTTGTGCATTCATCACCACGATCAATTTTTGAACATTTTGATTACTCCAAAAAATAAAAATAAGAATAAAAATGAAATAAAAAGAACACCCAAAACATCCCTCGCACCTTCACCCTCCTATTATTTATTTACTTTTTCTCCCCATTTTTCTACTGAATTGTCCCTACACTGGGTAAAGGGAGTGTGAGCCATAATCTTTTCACAATCACATGGTCACACCATATAAGCTATATATTTATATGCTCAACATCAAGAATCAAAGATACTGGATTGCAGTTCAACAATTTCAGATATTTCCCTCTAAATATTCAAATAAACTAAAGACTAAAACGTGATATCAATATAATGAATGTTACCTCCTTAATGACCTCTCAACTTCATTTGAAATCTCTCAGCCACTGAAGCTTTATTTTATTTCATTTCTCTACCATCTTTTCATCCAGAAGGATTTCTCAATCACATGATACAGGGTCCTGGCTCATCCCCTGGAGTCATGTCCCATGTTGCCAGGAAGAATTGTACCACTGGGAGTTATGACGTTCATAGGGGGAAGAGCAGTGGGTTTACATATTGAGTTGGCTTAGTGTGAGAGGCCACATCTGAGGAACAAAAGACATTCTCTGGGGGTGACAGTTAGGCACAATTATGAGTAGTTTAGCCTCTCTTTGCAGTAACAAGAATCATAAGGTCAAGCCCCAAGATTGAGGTCTTGGTCTACTAAGCTGGTGGACCCCAATGATTGTGAGAATATAAGAGATTCCCCAGCTGGGGAAATTTAATATTTCCACATTTTTCCCCAGTCCCTTAAGGGGGTTTTGTAAATTCTTTTCTCTGCCCAAATTACCTTGGGTTGTATTGGGGCTTCATTCTAACCTGTACAAACCAACAAGATCTCACCCCCTGGTTAAGCTTCCATGTGATTTTTGTATTTGTGCAAACTGACCGTACAAGGTAAATTATATACTGTGATACAGAAGGGATAGATTTTATACCAAATAAATGTCTCTTCCTTTGGTCCCACACAGAAGCCAATGTTTTAAAACACAGTTGTTATCCTGTACCCTTTAGTCTGATCTTCTACAATTCAACCAAGTCCATTTTATTCTTATCTCCAATTGAAGTCTGACCTCCTTGTCAGCCTATTTAACAGTTGATTCATGATGGGGCAATGCCAACATTTACAGCTGCTGAACTCTGGCTCTGAGCCCCAGATACCACACAGACACCCAATGGTCCAAGGACTGACCATGTCATACACAAACAACTCAGCATCTCAAAATTTAGAAATAACTGTTACAACACAGAAATAGATGCGACTGCTGTAAGAGGTTACAATCCAGGAACCTTTTACATAAGACTTTCCCTGGTAACCATGCTCCCAGATTCAATTCTCAGAGTTTGCACATTATCATTAGTGAGGTGTTACGATGTCTGTCTTTTTACTTCTGGGTTATTTCAGTCAACCTACTGCTCTCGTGGTCCATTCACCTACTTTATCCTTACATTTGTGCAATTAATAACACTGATTGACAATTCTAGATTTTGCTACATTATACAGTCCCAGTCTCAATATTTTATCTTTCTTTCTGGTGTCATACATAGCCCTTACCTTCCTCTTTCAACCATACTCAGAGTCATCTTTTTTCAGTGTACTTACAATATTGTGCTACCATCACACACTATTATGCTATCCATTTCTGGATCTATACAATCAAGCTTATAGAACATTTCAGCATCAAATGCCTGATCTATACCCTGTTTCTATCTCCTGATATCTTTATTTCTGCACTCTTCTGCAAACCTGACTCTTCTGTCTTTTCCTATTTGTCTGTAGCATTCCCTTTAATATTTCTTATAGAAGAGGTCTCCTGTTCACAAACTTTTGTGCTGTTTGCTTATCTGTAAATGTTTTGAATTCTCTCTCATTTTTGAAGGACAGTTGTGCCAGATACAGGATTCTTGGTTGGCAGCTTTACTCTTACAGTATCTTGAATATATCATACCACTGACTTCTTATCTCCATGGCTTCTGCTGAGAGATCTGCACTTAGTCTTATCAAACTTCCCTTATATGTGATGGATTGCTTTTCTCTTGCTGCTTTCAGAATTCTCTCTTTGTCTTTAATGTTTGAAAATTTGATTAGTAAGTGTCTTGGATTAGGTCTATTTGAATCTATTCTGTTTGGGGTACACTGTGCTTCTTAGATCTGTCATTTTATGTCTTTCAGAAGAGTTGAGGAGTTTTCATTGATTATTTCCTCTCTTTCTGCCACTTTTCCCTTCTCTTCTCTTCTCTTCTGGGACACCTATAATATGTATATTGATGTGTTTCTTGTTATCATTCAGTTCCACAAGACCCTGCTCATATTCTTCCATTCTTTTCCCTATCCATTCCTTTGTGTGTAGGATTTCAGATGTCCTGTCCTCCAGCTCACTGATCCTTTCTTCTGCCTCTCCAAGTGTGCTGTTTTATGTCTCCATTGTGTTTTTTGTCTCTTCTATTGTGCCTTTCATTCCCATAAGTTCTGCCATTTGATTTTTCAAGCTTATGAATTCTTCCTTATAATAACACAGTGTCTTCTTTTTATCCTTCATCTCTTTTGTCACATTCTCTCTCAACTCATTGATTTGGTTTAAAAGATTTGTTTCAATATCTATAATTAGTTGTTTCCACTCCTGAATATCAGTTGAGGTGTTAGTTTCTTCCTTTGACTGGGCCATTTCTTTCCATTTCCTGATGTGGCTCATGATTTTTTGCTCTCTAGACATCTAATTTTCTTGATTGGTGTATTCTGGCAGTTGTTTTCTCTCTTTTGCCTAAGGTTTTCTTGTTGGTTGTCTTTTATCTCTATCTTTCCTTTGTTTCTCTCCCTGGCCAGTTGTCAGATTGGCTCTGCCTCCAGTCTTCCCCCCAGAATCCGTCACCCACTGTGTCCCATCACAGGGATGGGAGGTAGGCACTGGGCATCCCAGCAAGTTCACTCTGTGTGGTTACACAGATCTGCTGGCTTCCAGTGGTTCTCTATTTTCCACTGGCTAGCAAGACCTGGGTTTGTTTTGGAGCTCTGCTTCAACAGTTGGGTCTTCCCTATTTCTCAGCCAAAATAGGGCTGGGTTTCCATAAAGGGCATGTAGACCACCTCCTGTGCTCCTAGGAAAGTGTGTGAAGCATCTTTTGAAAAGTATTTTACTTCCCTTGCACTTTCCAGGCCATTCAGCAGATGGAGCTTTTTGGTAATATAATCATCCTCAGAGGCTATTTTGCCTCCAAGCATAGGCTATGTCTTTCCCAGAGGGGTGAAACTGCAGTATTCAATGCCCTCACTTTGCCAGCCAAAATCTGGCTCAATATGGGGCTCCACCTGTGGCAAATTACTTCCTAAGATGATGGAGCACTCCAGCTGTCTGCAAGGCAAGGAAACATCTGCTGGCTGCTGCTTCCTTCAAGGGTGGGGGAAGGGCTTTCAGACCCAAGGCTGGAAACGGACTTTGTCCATGTTTTCTTAGTCTCTTTGTTCCTCACTGATCTGGGCCTTGAAATGTCCTCCCCTGTTCACTGGGCCTTCAAACAGTAAGGGCATTTTTCACTGCTGTGAGAGATTTTAAAACCTGTGTCCTTGGTGGGAGGGTTCCCACCTGCTGAATCTGTGCCTTTCCCACATGGAGACTGAGGAAGGGGGAGGGTAGAGGACTGGCTGGTATTGGGATGGAAGATTCCTAACTGCTACTTCTTCTGTTTCTTCAATTTGGCAATTGCAGGGACTTTCTCCAGTCTATATCTTTCTCCAGAGTTTCAGACAAATCATAATTGTCCTTTTCTTCATTGAATCTCTGGGGAGAAGTTTTCAGTAGCTATTTGCATTACCATGTTGAAGCCATCACCATTTATGACAAGGGTTTAATATCCAGAATATAAAAAGACATCCTACTACTAAACAATAAAAAGACAAAAAGAGATTAAAAATGGTCAAAAGATTTGAATAGACACTTTTTCAAAGAAGATATACCAATGGGCAAAAGGTACAGGAAAAGATGTTCAACATAATTAGCCACTAGGGAAATGCAAATCAAAATCATGAGATATCATTTCATACCTACTAGAATGGCCATGACTGAAAAAACAGAAAACTGGAAGTGTTGGAAAGAGGGTTGAGTAATAAGAACTTATTCACAGTTGGTGGGAATGTAAAATGGTGTAGCTGTTTGGAATACAGTTTCGCAGTTCCTCAGAAAGGTAATTATAGAATTAGTATAAGACTCAGCAATCCCACTACTAGGTATATACCCAAAATAATTGAAAGCAGGGACTTAGATATTTGTACATCAATGTTCATAGCAACGTTCTTCACAATTGCAAAAAGATGGAAGCAACAATATTATTCAGTCATATAACGGAATTAAATTCTGATACATGTGGCAACATGGATGGACCTTGAAGACATCATGTGGAGTGAAATAAGTTAGATACAAAAGAACAAATATTGTATGACCTCACTGATATAAAATAGCTAGAGTAACCACATGCATGGATTAGACTCTAGAATATAAGAAACCAAGGGCTGGGTTGAGGGTAGGGAATGGGGAGTTAATGTTTAAATTGTACAGAGTTTCTATTCAGGGTCATGAAAGAGTTTTAGGAATTCATAGCAACAATGATAGTACAACAATGTGAGTATAATTAAAATTGCTGAATTATATATTGAATGTATTTAAAATGGGGACATTTTAGGTTGTATATATGTTACTAGAATAAAAATCTAAAAAACTCAATGGGATTGTACAATACAAATAGTGAACCCTAAGGTTAACAGAGCAATTATAAAAATGTGTGTTTATCAATTGTAACAAAAGTACCACATTAATACAAGGTGTTATAAAAGGGTGTTATATGAGAAACCTGAATTTTATGTATGATTTTTCTGTAAACCAACAAATTCTCTAATAAAAATTGAAACTTTTGTACTTCAAAGGACATTATATAGAAAGTGAGAAGACAATCTACAGAATGGGAGAAAATAGTTGTAAACAATTTATCAGATAAGGGCTTAATATCTAGAACAGACAAAGAACATTTACAAGGCAACAACAAAAAGAAAAACAACCCAATTAAAAAAATGGGCAAAGGACTTGAATAGAAATTTTTCCAAAGAGGAAATGTAAATGGTCAATAAGCACATGAAAAGATTCTCAACATCATTAGCTATTAAGGAAATGCAAATCAAAACCACAATATGATACCACTTCACACCCACAAGGATGGCTATTATTTAAAAATGGAAAATAACAAATGTTGGAGAGGATGCAGAGAGTTTGGAACTCTAGTGAATTTTTGATGGGAATGTAAAATATTCCCATGCCACTGAGGAAAGCAATATGGCAGCCCCTCAAAATTTTAAATATTGAATTACCATATGACCTGACAACTCCACTTCTAGGTATATTCCCAAAGAAGGTGAAAACTGGGTATCAAACAGATACTTGTACAACAATGGTTATAGGAACATTATTTACAATGACCAAAAGGTAGTAACAACCCAAGTGTAGTGTCTATCAACAAATGAATGGTTCAACAAAATATGGTACATACACACAATAGTATATTATTTAGCCATAAGAAAGAGTGAAGTTCTAAGATGTGCTGCAACATGAATGAATTTTTTTTCTTTTCAAGCAAATGGATACTTTTATTAACATAGTAAGTTTTTTGTTTGTTTTAATAGGTATGGTTTTGACCTCAAATACTTGTGACAAGTCTGTTATTCAATTGAACTTATAGCTGGGCAACTTGTGAATCTTGATGAAGCCTCTTCCCAATCCAGTTTAGGGTCCAATGCAGACAGTTACATCCTTTCCCTCCCGAGTCCCTCAAGGGATTTTGAAAATGTTTTTTTCATTTTATGCCCAGAATACTCCAAAATGCATCAGGGTATTACATCAACCTGAACAGAATACCAAGCTCTCATCACCTATTCTGTGTTCCACATCAAATAAACATGGGTTAGGTTGTCCAAACAAACTGATCAGACAGGGTAAATCAGATAGTGTGCCACAAAAAATTTAAATTTTGAAAAAATTAAAATCCCTCCACCTTTGGTCTCACACAGAATGTATGAGGTTATTTATGAGATAAGTTTAGAAATAGCAAATCCCTAGAGACAGAAAGTAGATTAGAGGTTACCAGGAGGGGGAGGAGAGGGAAAGAGGAAGTGTATGTTTGGCACATACGGAGTGTGTGTAAATAAAATTAATTTCAAAAATACAGAAATCCAGGGGCCGGAATTCATTACTTGGCCAAGGAAGGTGACTCAGGCTAAGGATTGAAGTAATAGCCTCCCAGAGGTGCTGATAACCAAGCTGAGACCTGAAGAATGAGCAGGAGTCAGCCAAGCTTAGCAGAAAAAAACAATGTGAAGAGAAGGAAAGCATGCACAAGGGCTCATAGAGTATGAGGGACTCTGCAATCCAAACTGGGGACCTGTTCTGGATGCTGCACTTCCACAGCTCCAGGATACATTATATTATTTCTACTAAACTGAAACTCCAGTCCTGACTTGGTTTATTTTTCCCTCCTATTTCCCCTATTTGAGATGTGAAGTCTATGTCTTCTTAGGGCATTCCTCTGATCTTTGGATACTGAATATGGGAGAAGAGTCCTCTCTTGGTTTGCCAGGGCTGCTATGATAAATAGCACACCCTGGTTGGCTTATACAAAGGAATTTATTGTCATATGGTTTTTGAGGTCAGAAGTCTAAAACAATGTTTCAGCAGACTATGGACTTCTCCTGGAGTCTGTAGCATTCTGATGCTGGCTTGCTGCAGTCCTTGAAGTTATTTTGCTTCCATCTCTCCATCACATGGCAATCTGACTCCTTTGTCTCCTACCAGGGCTTTCTCCACCTGACTGTGTCTGAATTTCCTCTGCCATTTAAGGACTCCAATCACATGGATTAAGATTCCCCTGATTCAATTTGGGCCTATCCAACACCTTAACTCATAGTAACATGTTCAAATGACCTATTTACAAATGGGTTTACACCCACAGGGACATGGATAAAGTCTCTATAGGGATACAATCCAATCCCCCACACTCAGTATCATATACAGCTAGCAAGGGGTGGAGATGGGATTTGAACCCCCTGCAATCTGGTCCCAGTCTGTATTTGTGCCCTAGTGCATAATGCAGCTCTGTTTATCCTCCTTTCTGGTAGAATATGTTATTTTTTATGCAGGCTCTTCATTGCAGCCTCACCAAGCAGAGTGTCCCAGTGAACCAACAGGGAGACAGTGATGAGTCTTCTTGAGCAATAACTGCAGGGTGAGTATTCCACCTTGCACAAGCAAAATGGGAAATGCAGAACAAGACTTTTCTTCCTAAGAGCTCAGGCATATGTCTCATTTATAATGTGTAGCAGATGCTGCTGGTACCTGCCCACTACCCACAACCCTCAACACCCCAGTGCACATTAGTCTGTCTTCCATCTGCCAGCACATGCATTTTGCTGTCAAATGGTTTCCTCCCTGGGTTTGGCTCTGTCTTCCTGGAGGCCAGGCTTCAAGTGTCATGGAGTTGATGGAGAATCTACCAACCCGTGACTGGAGATTTGTTGATGTATAAATACTCCAGCTCCTTTGCCTGTCATGGAAACTCTGAGGCGCATGCTTTCTGGTGTATCGCAGAAGTTCACAGTGAGGTTAAGCTCTAGTAATTTGCTTGATATCACAGCCATTGTTGCAACATCCTTCTCTGTGTCAATTCCACCATTTCAGCTGGTGTTTCCTGTGGTCACCTCCCTGATGAACTGCTGTGTCTTGAATCTTTGTTTCAGGGTCTGCATCTGTGGGACACTAACAAAGATATTACTAGACTACCATATTTATGTGATTGAATGTGTGTGTGTGTGTGTGTGTGTGTGTGTGTGTGTGTGTGTGTTTGGTTTTGGGGAATGTCTTGGGAATGTTGCTGAGTGTAGTGGATAGATATAGCAGACAATTGAAGGAAGTTAAAATGGTTAAAACTCCAGGCCCTGGAGTCCAAAAGTCCTTGGTTCAAATCTCAGTTCTCCTCTTTAGTTGAGTTATCCTGGCAACCAGTACTCCTCTCCAAACTTTGTTTTTCTTTTTTGTTAAATGGGTGAGGGAAAACCCTACCTCATGGGGTTGATGCAAAAATTAAATTAAAATTCATTTGCAATATGCCTAGCACAGTGTCTGATGTGGGACAGCTATTTTTATGGGGAACACTGAGAAATAGCACTTGAGTTTGGGACATGTTTCATCATTGTAGGAGGAGGGGAGGAGACACAGAAGAGAAGAGAAGAGAAAGGGATGAGATGGAATCTCATTTATTGTGTGCAATGAGATATGGGAAGCAGTGGGGAAAAAAAAAGAGAGATGTTCTCACACACACCCTGCACAGTGACAAAGCAATTAGAGAAATTTCTCCTCATTTTTGAGAAAGATAAAAATTAGATATTTACCACACTGCCCTTATCATTCATTGGCAACAGCTCAGCAAAAAATGGCTGTGACATTCTGGAAGCATTGAGCAACTCTGGCCCCACCCTCCCTGTCACACATGCTCTTATTGGAAACCCGGGGGAAGAAGAAAATTTTCCTGCCTTCCAAACACAGATGCACATCAAGATGTGGGTCTTCTGCTTGATCCTTTTCTGGGGTGAGTATGAGGCTGAGTAGAGGGTTGGAGGTAGCCTGGACTGTAAATAGGCTATGGGGAGAAGTGATGGCCATGGACTGCCCAGCAAAGGGATCATAATTCTAGGCTGGACAATGAAAACACCTTCACTTGGGACCTTTGACAAAAATCATTCAACAAATGAATTTCATCCTTCAGTGCAAATTTTCTTCATAGCTATTCATTTGATACATATTTTGGGTGCACCTACTATGTGTCAGGCACTGCACCAGACCCTAGGGATACAATATTCTCACTCTCACAGGGCTGACATTCTAGAAGGGGTGGGAAGACAGACAGAAAAGAAGCCACTATCAGTAATTGCAAACATTCACTTGGCACATTTCTACATTCTTTAAATACACAAATGTATTCAATCTTCACAACATTTCTATGATTTTGTGTCATTATTACCCCCATTTTACAGAGGAGAAAACTGAGGTACAAACAGATTAAATAACTTGCCCAAGACCATAGCTAGTAAAGGGGTACAGCCAGTCTCTCTGGCTCCAGAGTGTGTACACTTTATGACTATTGCCTCTGAAATAATAATTAAACAGAAAAATTTCAAGAAGGGATAATGCTGGGAAAGAAGTTATCATAGAGTGATTGGAGGCTGTGTAGAAGGAGGATATCAGGGAATTCTTTTCTAAGAAGACCCAAGTAATGAGCTGGAGCCCTTGAGTATGCTCTCTTATCTCTATTTCTACAGGCATCAGTTTGTCTTCATCTTGTTTCTCTTTCATGTTGCTGGTTTTCTTTATATGTCGTGTATGCTTTGGTTGTCTGCTCAAATTTAAGAATTTAAGAATCTTAAATCTTAAATTTAAGAATTTAAGGATGGGAGGTGTTTTCTATTGTACAATGCTGTTGTACATTGGATGTGTTTCCCCTATTTTAAAGAGAAGGACATTGAGTCACAAAGGGATTGAATAACTCACCCAAGGCCACACATTCAGAAATTGGTGAAACCAGGTTTTAAACCAAGGCATTTGGACTCCAGGGTCTGTATGTTTAAATATAATGTAGTGTCAACTGATATATAACACACTAAGCTCCAAGACAACAAAGGTGTTTATTTGGGGTCTTAGAATCCCAATTCAGAGAGTACAGATTCAGATAACAACCCAAAGAATGTCTCATCTTGGCACTACCAGGCAAGGGTTTATAAAGAAAAAGAAGATTAGATAAGTTATTTGTGGTTGGTTGATATTGGAGTGCTCCAATGTATTTCAGGTTAGATAGTTTACTGAGTTCCTTATCTTGTAGTTTGTTTATGGTGTCCAGACATACTTAGGGTTTTGAGGAACAATGTTGCTTGAGGTTTTGCATACTTTGGCAGTTTGCATTATCTGTTTGAAAGTTGCAAAGAGTAATTCCCAGAATGACCTCCCACCTCCATTTTAAATCTCTTAACCATAGTAACTCTACTTGATTTTATTTATTTTCACAGCTCTGCTGCATCTAAAATAATTAATGTGCAAGAGAATTTCAGTTAGTGATAATGAAGGGAATTTCTAGGACCCTGGATCTGTGGAACTTGTTGACTGCCAGAATAATTAATAGGAACACAGAGGGAGATGTTTTTCAGGTTTGTGGACCCCAAATGCAGGAAATTTGGGATGTCAGCACTGGTATTAACCATTATCAGCTTTTATTATGCCCTTGAATTTAATCAGCAAAGAGTAGTGATAATGATGGTGATATTGCTGGTGGTGCTGATGAGGACAGTGTTGGTCCTGGTGATGATAATGATTATGATGGTGATCATGATGATGATATGATGATGGAGAGGAGCTAAATGTTGTGGTCTTCACTACTTTTTAGATGTATTTTAGTAATCACCCTAACCCTCATGAAATTTTAATACTATAAATATATTGGATATCTGTTGATATTATATGTATGTGTATCTACATTTTATACACAAAAGAATAAGATTTTTTCTTTCCTCAAGAATGAAATTTTGCTTCTTTTGGGGGAGATATTGCCCCTTTTGAAGATGCATGGATTAATGTGTATTTTTTGAAAATCAGCTTTTTTTATTATTGAAAAAAATGAAGATGAAACAAACAAAAAGCAAAGTGCAGAAAAGAAGGAATGATTGCTGTGGAGATTATATGAAATAATGTATTTGCACTCCCTATTGTGTTTTCCATTTAAGCTCATAATATCTGTTTCTTTGAGGTCAGGCCAGGAGTAATTTTTCAGGTTGAGTCCCAAGAGCTTTTTATTGGTGCTTCTGTTTTCTCTCTTCACAGGGTGTTGTGGTGTGCTCATAGTACCCACGTTGGAGTCAACAACAGGAGGTAAGTTGGCCAAAGAGTATTAATGTGACTGACGAGGTGGGAGAATTTTCCTAGGGAGGGATACTCATCTGTCCCAGGAGACTGAGCCACAATTGGAAGTTTTCTTGGAACTAACTGTGGCAGAGCAAAAGTTTACATCCAGGTCTCCATGTTCCCAATCCAGGCTCTTCCTCTTATACCTTGGACTTGCTATGTGACCTCAGACAATTCACCTAACCTCTCTGCTCTTCTATTTCCTCAATTGTGACATAAAGATAACAATGGTTCATTCTTACAGGAGGTGCTGTGAGGCTTAAATTAAAAGAGGCAACTTTGTAAGACACCCAACATTTGCTAGGAGCTTCATAAATTGTAGCATAGTGGGAACAGGATGGAATTCATGCAAACTACAATTCAGACATGGGGAAAAATGTGGCTTTATTTTCCACAAGCATTTTGATCTTCCATGTAAGCCCCTAGTGGAAAGAGGAGGAAGCATATTGTTAGATACTATTGATGTCTCAGTCTCTAGGCAACTCAGTCTATATTGTATGAAGAGTGAATCTTTCAAATCTTCTCACACTTCCCTTGATCTTTCCAAGATGGCACCTGGGTGTTTGAATAGGGACAGTTATGGGCTATTGTATTCAAGAAGTGGGAAGCAGCTAGCCTCTGGATAGGTGTCTGGTCCTTCCTTTCTGGAAGTTTCTGAAGTGACCCTCTACTCCTAGCCCTATGGTGAGGTTGCAGGGCTGGGAGAATCCTGATGGGTCTCCCTCACCTCATGCCCCTCTCTATTGTCCTTCCTGTAGGATAGACATTTCTTTGATATCATATCCTGAGTCCTCTCTATCCTACAGTGGAATGAAAACTCTATGCCACATTCACCAAGCCTGGCTCTTGAAATGTTAAATGAAATGGCTCTCAATGCTTTAAATCATCTTTGTCTTTTTCACAAGGCTTTGGCCTTCTCTCCTGGGTTTTGTTGCTTTCAGCTCCTGGCTTCAGTGGTTCTCTCAGCAACTCATGGGCTTTCCTCTAAGCTTCTCTGGGTATTTCTCTTTCTGAGCTCTCTGACTTTACTTCTGTCTTTTTATACTCATAAATATTCCAGTAAAGGATTAAGACCCACCTTGAATTTGGTAGGTCACATCTCAATTGAAACAACCTAGCAAAATGGTCCCACCCACAATAGGTCTGCCCCCACAAGATTGGATTTTAAAAATTTGGTCTTTTCTGGGGTGTATAACAGCTTCAAATCAGCATGCATATATTACACTCAATAAAAAGTTATGAAAATGCACATGTACTTTGACATTAGTGTGTCAACTTTGGCACAAGTCCTCATCCAGAAATGTATCCCAAAGAGATATTCATTCAATGCACACATCTTTCTCTGTATACCCAAAGGTGCACATTTTAATACTATACTGATAAAAACTGGGAAAAAACTAAACATCTATCACTAGGAGATTGGTTGGATAAATTGTATTTTTTAGCATAATCCTAGCAGCTTTAACAGATAACCCTCACACTGTCAGTGTTTGTCTTATTTTCCTAAGGCTGCTGTAGCAAATTCTCAGAATTTGATGGCTTAAAACAACAGAATTTTATTGTCTCACAGTTCTGGAGGTTAGAAGTCACAAATCAAGGTGGCAGTAGGATTATTCTCCCCTTGGACCCTGTATGGGAGAAGCTTTCCTGGCCTCTTCTAACATCTATTGTTTGCAGACAGTCCTTGTCATTCACTGGTTTGTAGAGGTATCATTCCATCTCTGCCACCTCCATTTTCATATGGCCTTCTCCCTTCTGTCTGTCTGCATCCAATTTTCCCCTTCTTACAATGACATCATCATATTGGGATATTAGTGTCCACCCTAACCCAGTTAAGTCTTATTTTAATTAATCCCATCTTCAAAAACCCTATTTCCAAATAAGGTCACATTCACAGAATTGGGTTTAGGACATGAAGATATCATTTTTGGGGAACCCAATTCAACCCCAGAAAAGTAACTCAATAAATAGACATTTAGTTCTCATCTATTTATGAGTTCAACGCAGATGTTTCTGGACAGTGGGTGGCTTTCCTCCGTGTGGAAATCAGGGACCCAGGCTCCTTCTGTCTTGGGGTTCATCTGTTCTGCTGTTTCATAGTCTTCTGCAGACAGTGGAGAAGGCATATCTGCTTTATAGAAACTCAGGCGTGGCAGTGACACATATCCTGGCCACTCCCAGCCACATGGCCATAGCTGGATGCAAGGGGAGCTGGAAAGTGAAGTCCTTGGTGGGACAGTTGCCTTCTAGTAGCAATTGCACACCAAGGAATGGGGAATATTGACTTTTTGTGTGTTCTTTCACTAGTTAGCTATCTCTGACACAATTGTAGTCCATGGATACAATGGAATACTATGTAGCTGTTAAAAAGCATCCATTGGGTCTATACGTACTGACTTGGAAAGATGTCCTAGATTCATATTTTTCTTAACTTTTTCTTAGAGGAATTTTTTTTCTTTTTTCCTTATTAGAGAAGTTGCAGATTTACAGAATAATCTCTCAAAATATTTAAACATTCAAAAGTAATGAAAATAGTGCATTAAAGCCCCCATTTATCCATCATCCTGCTCCAACACTTGGCAAGTTTTGCTGCCCTGGTTTTGCAAGATATATTGTTAAGCAGTCCAACAGGATTTTCTGTGGTGAGAATATTATAGATCTGAACTGTTTAATTCCATAGGCACTGGTGATATTGGCTTTTGAGAAGTTGGATTAAGCCTAGTATGACTGAGGAGCTGTTTAATTTTATTCAATTTTAATATATTTAAGTGTAAATAGCCATATGTGACTGGTAGCTACAATATTAGACAATGTAGAAGAAAGTGTGTATTTCATGACCTCATTTATGTTAAGAAAACTGTGAATTTGTAAATCTGCTTATATTTAATAATGTATTTACATGATTGAGTACAAGTAGAATCTAGTTTTGACAGATTCTAAGCTTTTGACAGTCGTTACCCCTGGATATTAGGATAATTGAGGGGACACATTCATGTTTTTAAAAAAGCAGTTTTATAAATATATATTAACATACTGTACAATACATCCAATGTTTTTTAGTTTAATTACAGAGTTGTGCATTCATCAACACAATCAATTTTTTTTTTTTTTTTTTGGCTTTTATAAAAAGGGGGTTTATTTGGCTATACAGTTACAGTCTTAAGGCCATAAAGTATCCAAAGTAACACATCAGTAATCAGGTACCTTCACTGGAGGATGGCAAATGGCGTCCGGAAAACCTCTGTTAGCTGGGAAGGCACGTGGCTGGCGTCTGCTCCAAAGTTCTGGTTTCAAAATGGCTTTCTCCCAGGATGTTCCTCTCTAGCAAGCTTGTTCTTCTTCAAAACATCACTCACAGCTACACTCGGTTCAGTCTCTTTGAGTCAGCATGTTTTATATGGCTCCACTGATCAAGGCCCACCCTGAATGGGTGGGGTCACACCTCCATAGGAGTATCCCACTGAAGTCACCACCCACAGCTGGGTGGGGCACATTCCAAGCAAATCTAACCAGCACCAAAACGTCTGTCCCACAAGACCACAAAGATAATGGCATTTGGGGGACACAATACATTCAAACTGGCACATTCCACCCCCTGGACCCCAAAATGACATTCTCTTTCCAAATACAAAGTACATTCATTTCATCACAATATCACAAAAACTTAAACCATTTCAGTAACAAAGGTTAAGTACAAAATCCCATCAAAATCAAATATAGGCGTGGTCAGTCCTAAGGCATACTTTTCCTTTAGCTTGGATCTGTGGGCTTAGAACAAGTTATATGCTTCCAATATACAAAGGAGGGACATTCATAGGATAAACATTTCCATTGCCATAAGGAGAAAGAGTAAGGAAAACAGGGTTAACAGGACCAAAACAGTTCCTAAAACCTGCAGGACAAACTCCATTAGATTTCAAAGTCTGAGAGTCATTTACAGAACGACGTTGCATCCTTGGCGCTTGAGAGAGAGGGAGCCTAACCCTTCCTAAGGGCCTTTTCGGCAGCCTTTTCCTCTCCAAATGCTTAGGTGAATGCTCCAACATACCCACACACTGGGGAGACCACCTTCTCGGCCCCACCCTCCTCAAACATCGGGGCAGCTCCCGGATTCCCCTCCATCTCCGGGGCACACTCTCAACCCCTTCAGAACAGTGTGGTGGCAGCCAGGCTCTCCCCAATTCCCTGGGAATGTGCTCCACCCTCTTTGGGGCTTGGGGTGGCAAAACTCTTCCAGAGCATCGAGGCAGAAAACCCACTCTCGACCTCCAGGGCAAACTCACCCTTTCCATGCATGTGGGCTGCTCCTCTCTCCCAGCCCTAAACCTCTTGACTCCAGATCTCAACCTCCATGGCTCTGTCTTTGAAGAAATTTTTCCTTTAATTTTTTCCTTGTCTATTTCCTCCAGTCCAGACCGGCAATGGCTCTGTCTATAAAGATCTCGCAAAAATTCTGTTGGCTTTGCATGAAGCACGCAGGGGTCAAAGCCATCAGACAACAGGACTTTCCACAAATCCTTTCTGCTTAATTCCATCTCCAATCTTGGCTTGTACTGAAATGGCGGCTGGGTTCCATGTTTGGTTACATCCTCACGTTGGGCTGTAGCTTCTGGGATTCCACCCCCTGGAAGCTCATAATTTTCCAAGCCATCAGCTTCTGGTTTCTTTGAACCCAAGAGTTCAGTTCTAAGTTTATCTCTCTCTGCTTGCATTTTACTATAAGCTGCAAGGAGAAGCCAGGGTATATCCTCCACAGGTAGTCTGGAGATCTCCTCAGCTAATTATTCCAGGTTGTCACTTTTAAATTCTTCCTTCCATCTGACACCAGGACTCAATTTTGCCAAATTCTCTGCCACTTTAAAACAAGGTTCGCCTTTCTTCCAGTTTGCAACAACACATTGATCATCTCTGTTCAAGGCCTCATCAGAAGTATCTTTAGAGTCCATATTTCCATAAACAGTCTCTTTAAAGCAGTTTTGGCCTTTTCTGTCAAGCTTCTCACAACTCTTCCCGAAACTCCCCATTATCCATTTAAAAAGCTGTTCCAACATGTTTGGTATTTGCAAACTCAGCAGCAAAAGCACCCCACTTCTCTGGTACCAAAATCTGTTTTAGTTTGCTAATGCTGTGGAATGCAAAACACCAGAGATGGATTGGCTTTTATAAAAAGGGGGTTTATTTGGCTATACAGTTACAGTCTTAAGGCCATAAAGTATCCAAAGTAACACATCAGTAATCAGGTACCTTCACTGGAGGATGGCAAATGGCGTCCGGAAAACCTCTGTTAACTGGGAAGGCACGTGGCTGGTGTCTGCTCCAAAGTGCTGGTTTCAAAATGGCTTTCTCCCAGGACATTCCTGTCTAGCAAGCTTGTTCTTCTTCAAAACATCACTCACAGCTGCACTTCCCACAATCAATTTTAGACTATTTTTGTTACTCCAAAAATTAAAACCCTATACCCATTAGAAAATACCACTTAATTCATTTATCCTCCTCAGCCCTATAAAACCACTAATCTAATTCTGTCTCTATAAATTTATTTACTTTTACATTTTATATAAATGAAACCATACCTCATATAGTACTTTGTGTCCAGTTTTCTTCCCTTAGCATAAATTTTTTTTGCTTTTTTAAAAAATTATTTTTTTCATTGGAAAGGGTGTAGGTTTACAGAAAAGTCATGTAAAAAATACAATATTCCCATCTACTCCCTATTGTTGACATTTTGTATTAGTATGGTAACTTTGCTACAATTAATGAAAGAATATTAAAATATTACTGTTAACTGTAGTCCATAGCTTACTTTAGGTTTATTTTTCCACATATACCATGCTATTATTAACAACTTGTAATAGTGTTATTCATTTGTTGTAATTCATGAAAGAACATTCTTGTATTTGTACTATTAGTCACAGTCCATCATCCACAAAAGAGTACACCATGTTATACAGCCCCATGTTTTATTTTCTAACTTCCCTTCTGGTAACATACATGACCTCAAACTTCCCCTTACAACCACATTTACCAACATAATTCACTGCTGTTAATTACACTGGCAATAATGTTCTACCTTCACCACCATCTGTTTCCAAACATTTATGATCAACTTAAATAGAATTTTTGCACAAATTAAGCATCAGCTCCCCTTTCTCTACTCCATTTTATCCCCTAGTAACTTATATTCTAGGTTATGAGTTTGCTTGTAATTAGTTCATGTTAGTGAGATCATATAGTATTTTCCTTAAGTGTCTGACTTATTTCACTCAGCATAACATCCTCAAGGTTCATCCATGTTGTCACATGAATCAGGACTTCATTCCTTTTATATAGCTGAATAGTATTCCATCATGTGTATATGCCACATTTTATTTATTGATTATCAGTTGATGGACACTTGGGTTGTTTCCACCTTTTGGCAATTATGAACAATGCTGCCATGAACATCAGTGTGCAAATGTCTGTTCATGTTCTTGCTTTCAGTTCTTCTGGGTATATACTGAGCAGTGGGATTGCTGGATCACATAGCAATTTTACACTTAACTTCCTGAGGAACTGCCAGACTGTCTTCTACCACGACTGCACCATTTTACATTTCTGCCAGCAGTGAATGAGTGCCCCTATTACTCCATATTCTCTCAAAAACTGTAGTTTTCTGTTTTTTAATAAAAATAGTGGCCATTCTAGTAGGAGTGAAATGATATCTCATTGTGGTTTTAATTTGCATCTCCTCAATAGCTAGTGATGTTAACCACCTTTTTATATGCCTTTTAGTCATTTGTATTTCGTCTTTTGTAAAAATTTCTATTCACATCTTTTGCCCATTTACAAATTTTTTTTTTTTTGCCTTTTTATGGTTGAGTTGTAGGGCTTCTTTGTCTATTCTGTATATTAAACTGTTATCAGATTTGTGGTTTCCAAGTATTTTCTCCCATTCTGTAGGTTGTTTCTTCACTTTCTTGATAAAGTCCTTTGAAGCACTAAAGTTTTAATTTTGAGGAGGTTCCATTCTTCTATACCTTCTTTCATTGCTTGTCTTTTAGTGTAAAGTATAAGAAACCATTGCCTACCACATATTCTTGAAGATGCTTCTCTACATTTCTTCTAGGAGTTTTATGTTCTTGGTTCTTATATTTAGGTCTTTGATCCATTTTGAGTTAATTTTTGTAAAATTTGTTAAAGAGACTATTCTGTCCCAGTTGATTTGACTTGGTGGCCTTGATGAATATCTGTTGGCTGTAGATGTGCGGGCCTCTTTGTGAATTCTCAATTTGATTCCTTTGGTAAGTACATCTATCTTTATACTGTTTTGACCACTGTAGCTCTGTAATATGTTTTAAAGCAAGGAAGTTTGAGGCCCTCAACTTCATTCTTCCTTTTCGGATGTTCTTGGCTATTTTTGGGTCCATACCCTTCCAAATAAATTTGTTAATTGACTTTTACATTTATGAAAAGTAGGCTGTTGGGATTTTGACTGGAATGGTGTTGAATATGTAAATCAATTTGGGTAGAATTGACATCTTAATGATATTTAGTCTTCCAGACTAGGAACATAAACTGTCCTTCCATTTATTTAGGTCTCCTTTGATTTCTCCTGGCAATGTTTTGTACTTTCCAGTGTATACATCCTTTCCATCCTTCGTTCAATTTATCTTAGATATTTGATTCTTTTAGTCGCTATTGTAAATGGAACTTTTTTCTTGATTTCCTCATCAGACTGCTTCTTACTACTGTATAGAGTTACAACTAATGTTTGCATGTTGATCTTGTATGCCACCACTTTGCTGAACTCGTTTGTTAGTTCTAGTAGCTTTGTTGTATATTTTTCAGGGCTTTCTATACATATGATCATGTCACCCTAAATAGTGCAAGTTTTACTTCTTCCTTTCCAATTTGGATGACTTTTATTTCTTTTTCTTGCCTAATTGCTCTAGCCCAAACTTCCAGCACAATGTTGAATACAGTGGTGAGAGATGGCATCATTGTCTTGTTCCAGATTTTAGAGGGATGTCTTTCTGTCCTTCACCATTGAGGATGATTTTAGCTATGGGTTGTTTGTATATGTCCTTTATAATGTTGAAGAAGTTTCCTTCAATCCCTATCTTACAATGTAATTTTATCTTGAAAGGATGCTGGATTTCTGCATCAATCAAAATGATCATGTGGTTTTCCATTTTGATTTGTTTTTGTGGTGTATGACATTAATTGAATTTATTGTGTTAAGCCACCCTTGCATGCCTGGGACAAAACCCACTTGGCCATAGTGTGTAATTCTTTTAATGTGCTGTTAGATTTGATTTGCAAGTATTTTGTTGAGGATTTTTGTATCTGTACTCAATAGATTAATTGGTCTATAATTTTCATTTCTTGTATTTTTTTCTGGCTTTCATATTAGGATGATGTTGGTCTCATAGAATGAGTTATGTAGTGTTCCCTCCTCTTCAATTTTTTTGAAGGGTTTGAGCAGGACTGGGATCAATTCTTCTTGGAATGATTAGTAGAATTCACCAGTGAAGCAATCTGGTCCTGGGCTTTTCTTTGTTGATAGGTTTTTGATGATTGATTCAACTTCTTTACTTTACTAATTGGTCTGTTGAAGTTTTCTATTTCTTCTAAAGTTGGTGTGGATTATTCCTTTTTTTTTCTGGGAATTTGTCCATTTCATCTCAGTTGTCTAATCTGCTGACATACAGTTTTTCATAATAGCCTCCTATGCTCCTTTTTATTTCTGTGGGGTCAGTGGCAATGTACTACTCTCACATGTCTAATGTTTTTTGTTTGCATCTTCTCTCTGTTTTTTTTTTTCTTTGTCAGTCTAGCTGAGGGTTTGCTAATTTTATTGATCTTTTCAAAGTACTAACTTTTGGTTTTTGAAATACTATTTTTTATTTTCAATTTCATTTATTTCTATTCTATTGTTTGTTGTTTCCTTATGTTTGCTTTGGGATTAGTTTGCTGTTCTTTATTAACTTCTTCCAGTGTGTATTTGGGCTTTGGTTTTACCTCTTTCTTCTATTTAACATATGCATTTATGGATATAGATTTCCCTCTCAGCACTACTTTGCTGCATCCCGTAAGTTTGATATGCTGTGTTATCATTTTCATTTGTCTCAAACTATTTACTGATTTCTCTGGCAATTTCTTCTTTAATCCACTGAATGTTTAAGATTTTGTTAACTAACATTTATATATTTGTGAATTTTCCTGTTCTCTACTTGTTATTGATTCCCAGCTTCATTCTATTAAGATCAAAGTAAGTGCTCTGTATAACTTCAATCTTTTAAAATTTATTGAGAGCTTTTTTTGTGACCTAATGTAGTTTATCCTGCAGAATGATCCATGAGCACTTGAGAAGAATGTATATCCTACCCTTTTTGAGTGCAATGTTCTGTATACATCTGTTAGGTGTATTTCACTTATCAGGATATTTAAGTTCTCTGTTTCCTTATTGATCCTCTGTCTATGTGTTCTATCTATTGATGAGAGTGTTGTATTTAAATCTCCAACTAATATTATAGAGGTGTCTATTTCTCCCTTCAGTTTTGCTAGTATTTGCCTCATGTATTCTGGTACACCCTAGTTAAGAGAATTAGTATTTATGATTGTTATTTCTTTTTGGTCTATTGCCTCTTTTATTAATATATTGTGTCTTTCTTTGTCTCCTCTAACAGCTTTGCATTTGAAATCTATTTGGTCTGATATTAGCATATTTACTCCAGCTCTTGTTTTGTTACTGCATAGAATATAGTTTTCCAACTTTTCATTTTCAACCTATTTGTGTCCTTGGGTCTAAATTGAGTATCTTGTAAACAGCATATAGATTGATCACATTTTTTTATCCATTCTGCCAATCTGTGTCTTGATTGGGGAGTTTATTCCAGTAGCATTCAATGTTGTCACTGTAAAGGAAGTACTTTAATCAATCATTTTACCCTTTGGTTTTATATGTCATATCCTTTTTGTCCCTTTTCTACTCTTTTAATTACCCTTACTGCTAATCTACATTTCTACATTCTCTTCCAAGCCTCTTTCTCCTGTCTTTTCCTTCTAGCCTGCAGAACTCCCTTAATTTCTTGTAGGGCAGATCTCATGTTGACAGACTCTGTCAGTTTCTATTTATCAGTGAATAATTTAAATATCCCTTAGGTTTTTTTTTTTATTTTTTTATTTTTTGCAATTTTATTGGGATATATTCACACACTATACAAACCATCCAAAGTATATAATACATCCCCAAGATCAATTTTAGAACATTTGCATTATTCCAGAAAAGAAATAAAAAGAAAAAGGAATCCCAAATCTTCCTATACCCTTTATCCCCCCCTATTGTTGACCCGTAGTATGGGTGTGGTACATTTGTTACTGTTGATGAAAGAATATTAAAATATTACTGTTAACTCTAGTCCATAGTTAGCAGTAGGTACATTTTTTCCCATATACCCCTCTATTATTAACTCCTTGTAGTAATGCCATGCATTTGTTCTAGTTCATGAAAGAACTTTTAAATATATTTTTATATTTGTACATTTAATCACAGTCATAGTCCACCACAAGATTTACTGTGTTATGCATTTCCATGGTTTAACCTTCAACTTTTCTTCTGGTGTCATACATGATTCTAAACTTCCCCTTTCTACCACATTCACACGCCATTCAGCACTATTAATTATTCTCACAGTAACATGCTACTGTCACCTCTATCCATTTCCAGATGTTTAAATTCAACATTAAAACTTTATGCACATATTAAGCAACCGCTTCCCATTCTTTAGCTTCATTCTACATTTTGGTAACCTGTATTCTATATTTTATGTCTGTGAGTTTACATATTATAATTGTCTATGTCGGTGAGATCACACAGTTTTTGTCCTTTTGTGTCTGATTTATTTCACTTAACATAATGTTCTCAAGGTTCTTCCATGTTGTTGTGTACTTCAGGACTTCATTCCTTCTTTCTGCCAAATAATATTCCATCATAACAATTTACCACATTTTGTTTATCTGTTCATCTGTTGAGGGACACCTGGGTTGTTTCCATCTTTTGGCAATTGTGAATAATACCATTATGAACATTGGTATGCAAATGTCTGTTCGTGTCCCTGCTGTCAGATCTTTTGGGTACATCGTGAGTAGTGGGATTGCCAAGTTGTAAGACAACTCTATGCTTAGCTTCCCGAGGAACTACCAAACTGTCCTCCACAGCCAGCCTTAATTTTTTTTTATTTTTTTTTTATTTTTTTATCTTCATTTTATTGAGATATATTCACATACCACGCAGTCATACAAAACAAATTGTACTTTCGATTGTTTACAGTACCATTACATAGTTGTACATTCATCACCTAAATCAATCCCTGACACCTTCATTAGCACACACACAAAAATAACAAGAATAATAATTAGAGTGAAAAAGAGCAATTGAAGTAAAAAAGAACACTGGGTACCTTTGTCTGTTTGTTTCCTTCCCCTATTTTTCTACTCATCCATCCATAAACTAGACAAAGTGGAGTGTGGTCCTTATGGCTTTCCCAATCCCATTGTCACCCCTCATAAGCTACATTTTTATACAACTGTCTTCGAGATTCATGGGTTCTGGGTTGTAGTTTGATAGTTTCAGGTATCCACCACCAGCTACCCCAATTCTTTAGAACCTAAAAAGGGTTGTCTAAAGTGTGCGTAAGAGTGCCCACCAGAGTGACCTCTCGGCTCCTTTTGGAATCTCTGTGCCACTGAAGCTTATTTCATTTCCTTTCACATCCCCCTTTTGGTCAAGAAGATGTTCTCCATCCCATGATGCTGTGTCTATATTCCTCCCCGGGAGTCATATTCCACGTTGCCAGGGAGATTCACTCCCCTGGGTGTCTGATCCCACGTAGGGGGGAATATCCCTCAGTTTTTAAAGACAGTTTTTCTGGATAAAGAATTCTTGTCTGGAAGTTTTTCTCTTTCAGTGTCTTAAATATATCTTACCAGTGCCCTTCTTGCCTCCATGGTTTCTGATGAAAAATCAGCATAGAAACTTACTGAAGTTCCCTTGTATGTGACAAATCACTTTTTTCATGCTGCTTTGAGGATTTTCTCTTTACTTTGGCATTTGACATTCCGATTAGTATGTGTATTGTACTAGGTCTGTTAGGATTTATTCTATATATGCTTATTGCCAATATGTTGTACTTTTTGGACACATATATTTATGTGTTTCATAAGAGCTGGGAAATTTTTGTTCATTATTTCCTCAGATATTCATTGTGAACCTTTGCCCTTCTCTTCTCCTTCTGGGACCCCATGGCATGCATGTTTTTGTGCTTCCTGCTGTCACTGAAATCTATGAGATTCTGCTTAATGCTTTCCTTATTTTATCTACCTGTTCTTCTGTCTGTGAGAGTTTGATTGTTCTCTCTTCTAGTTTGCTGATTCTTTCTTCTTCCTTTCAAATATGCTGTTGCACATCTCTAGTGTATTTTATTCTATTCTATTGTGACTTTCATTCCCTAAGTTCTTCTATGTTCCTCTTCATACTTTCAAATTCTTCTTTATGCTCACTTAGTGTCCTCTTAATATACTTTATCTCTTTGGCCAAATTTTCCCTCATCTCTTTGAATTGATTTAGTAATTTGTTTGAACATCTTTGATTGATTAGTTGTTCCAAAGTCTGTGTCTCTTCTTAAGTTTTAATTTGCTCCTTTGCACCATATCTTCCTGTTTCTTAGCATGGATTGTAATTTCTGCTGATGTCTAGGCTTCTGATTATCTCAATGAATTTACTTTGAAGGTCAGTTTTCTCTCTTGCATGGGGTTTTATTGTTGATTGGATTTGTGTGAAGGCTCTTATTTGACACTTGGTTCAACTTATTCTAGACTTTTAAAATTGCCCAAGTTTATCTGATCAGATTTTTTCAGCTCTCTTCATCTGATTCTTGCCCTGGATATGCAGTAGAATTTTTAAGATTGCACTATTTGTGTAATTGTTTCACCCCAGGGGAAGTTTCCTTTCTTCTGTTCTTTCTCCAGGAACATTGATTGATCTGTTTTATTTGTTTTTGGTTTGCCTCTGAAGTGGGTTTTTTTTTTTTTTTTTTTTTAACTCTCCTTTACTGTGTCTTTATGCTTTTGCCTAGAGGACAAATTCTTGGATGATGTCACCCTGTAGAGGACTTCCCAGCTGAAACAGGGCCAGGAACCTATGAAGGGGAGGCACACCAGTTCCAAAGAGCCCTGGGGAAAGGATCAGGAAAGACACCAAAAAGCCTTTATGATGGTTCCTTAAAATTTTGCTTTCCTAGCCTACTGCAAAGATAGCACTCTTCAGTAAAATTTTCCCTAAGGATAACCTTCTTTGGACCTCTAATCCCTGTGTCTCTTTTGGGGGCCTGGTTAAAACAATTGCCAAGGTGGACCCCCTCCAGGGTGGGCCAAAAGCATAGTTCAAAGATGGGACCCAGCAAATGCAAGGTGCCAATGAAAAAACTATCATCATTTCTTGGCCACCACACCCTCTGTCCTTGAGGAAGAGGGCTTCCACCTCCCTTTCCATCTGCAGCAGCCAACCAGGGACCAGACCCCACAGTGACCCATCTCAAGAATGGGATATCTCTAGACTCTGAGATGTTGATCCCTTGTTGTATAATCTGATTGGTTTCTGGAACATTGAGTATCTGTGTGACACTTGAAGCTCAGAGCTAGAGCTCAGCAGATATGAATGTCAGTATTAATGCATACAGCAACTGTTTAAAAAAAGATGAAAAAGACTGCAGACTTCAATTAGAGATATGAATGAAGCAGATCTGGTTAAACTAGGGCAAATCAGGCCAAAGGGCAAAGGTTGAAACTGACTGTATGTTAGAACTTCAAATTCCATGTGAGACCAAGAGAAGAAATGTTTGTCTGGTGTAGGATCTATATTTTCTAAACAATATACCTTCTACAGTCACTTTGTTCACACACCACAATTACATTTAACTTTGAATAGGAAGTGAGATGTGGTAGGTCTGTATAGGTTAGAGTGAAATAGCAAATATCCCAAAGTAATTTGGGTGGAGAATAAAAACATGTATTCAGGGCTCCCCTGAGGAGCTAGGGGAGGATGAGGAGGTGTTGGACTTCATGATGTGGATTGTTGCTGATGTTCTCACAAACACTGGGGACTGACGGCTTGACATGTTGAGCCCTCTGTTTTGGGGCTTGCCCTTATGAAGCTTCTTACTGCAAAGAAGAGGCTAAACCTTCTTATAATTGTGCCTGAGTCTCCCTCTGAGTGCCTCTTTGTTGCTCAGATGTGGCCCTCTCTGTCTAACTAAGCCACCTTGGCAGGGGATCTCGCTGCCCTCCCCCCTACATGGGACCTGACTCCCAGGGGTGTAAATATCCCTGGTAATGCAGGATATGACTCCCGGGGATGAATCTGGACCTGGCATTGTGGGATTGAGAACATCTTCTTGACCAAAACGGGGATATGAAATGAAATGAAATAAAGCTTCAGTGGCTGAGAGATTTCAAACAGAGTCAAGAGGTCACTCTGGTGGACATTTTATGCACTATATAGATAACAATTTTTAGGTTTTAATGTATTGGAAAAAATAGAAGTAAATACCTGAAAGTACCAGACTCCAACCCTGTAGCCTTGACTCTTGAAAACAATTGTATAAAAATGTAGCTTACAAGAGGTGACAGTGTGATTGTGAGAACCTTGTGGATTGCACTCCCTTTATCTAGTGTATGTATGGATGAGTAGAAAACTGAGGACAAAACTAAATGAAAAGTAGGGTGGGATGGGGGGTTGATTTGGGTGTTTTTTTTTATTTTTATTTCTTATTCTTATTCTGATTTTTCTAGTATAAGGAAAATGTTCAAAAATAGATTGGGGTGATGAATGCACAACTATATGATGGTACTGTGAACAGTTGATGGTACACCAGGGATGACTGTATTATACGTGAATACGTCTCAGTAAAACTGAATTTAAAAAAAAAGTAGGGGATGGGTGCCAGCAGACATCAAAGAGAAAGTTACCCAGTTTTTTACCACAGCATCTCTGCCTCTTTGTCCAACTCTTCCTTGGATGCTGTATAGTGTTGCCCTGGCCTCTAGAGCTCCAGAACAGTTGTTTCAGACAGTTTCTACCCATCCACTAGCTGTTTTTGGAGGAGGAGTGAGCACTGGAGCTCTCTACTCTGCCATCTTTCTTGGAAGTTCTATACGACATTTTTTTTAATTTTATGTATATATATGTGTCTGCATTGTTTGAATCTTTTTACAGTAAATGATGAAAACTTTTCTAAAAAGGATAAAGTAAATGAAGCAAAATGCACAAAAATCAGCATTATTATGTGTTTTATGTCACTTTCCATTGAAGCAGAGTCTGAGTTGGGGAGTCTTATGTGAATAATTTATTTAGGGAGGCTTTTCAGGACATGCCTATAGGGGTAGAGGGAAGCATCACAGGGCTGGGGAAGGAGATAGACACGTAGATGTGATGTCAGGAGAAGTTCAGCACTAGCTTGATCCCATGGGGAGCTCTGGACTGTGAGTTTCATCATAGAAATTGACCTGCTCAGAGGCAAGGGGGCAGGCTTGGCTGTTGTACTCACTGATTGGTCAGTTATTGCTCCTAGAAACTCAAAGCACCTGGAGAATGTGTACATTGGTCTGGAAAAGTGAATTGGACTGTGTGTGTGTGTGTGTGTGTGTGTGTGTGTGTGTTTGCCAAGAACAGCTGCCAGCCCACACCTTCTATGACAGGGTGCAAGATCTCATGAGCCAATGTAGATAAGTCCCCAGGAGGAGACTAAGTTTTCCTCTTTGCATGCACACTTTGCTTTTGATTGACACTCAGGGAGTCACAGGGCTTGGCTGGGTGAGAGGAAGCTTATGGGTCTGAAAAGGATGACAATTTCTGTGTCCACTCCTTGCAGATAGGAAGTGGCAGTAAAAATGTTTGTGTCTAGTAAGACAATTCCCAGGGTGGAAGGGAATTAGAACTCGGGCAAGCATCTAAAGCTCTTGCTTTTCTCATCTGATTCATGAGAATCAGGGGAACCCCCGATGAGATCCCCTAATGGGATCGTGGTGAGGTTCCACTCCATGTAGAATTGAGTGTGCAGGTTTTGGAGTCTCATTTCTTCCTGGGCTTGAATCCTGTTTCCAGTACTCCATTACCATAGTGACCTCAGGTATTTGAGTAGATTTCCCAGGACCCCCATTTCTATGGCTAAAAGTGAGGGCAACCCAAGTACTAATTTCACACAGTTTTCAGTGAGGATTAAATGAAATATGATACGAGCAGTGCTTTAAATGTTCTGGAACATATTTTTCCCAGTTATTATTATTATTATTATTATTATTATTATTATTTTCCAAGTAGGTGAAACAAATCATCTGGTTCTCACTGGCTGAACTGCAGCTGGGTCAAGGCTGGTAGCCAGTGAAAAGCAAGGACAGTTACCAATATTCCTAGACTCTGTGTTTATCCCTTCTATTCTGCCACTTGCACTTCCTACCCAGGGCAGGAGACGTGAATTCTGGGCATCCATTTCCATAACTGAAAGACAGAGTCAGAACATTTACCTTGCAGTAGGGTGATCTTATATCCTGATTGCCCAAGATGGGTGTTTCCCAAGACTGGGGACATTCAGTTCTAAAAGCAGGAACTTCTTGAGCAATCTGGGGACTCACCCTACCTCAAAGCATTATTTGCAGGGACTGGAAAAAATACATGTAAGGAACTGGGTGCATGGGAGTTGCCTCTGAAATGGAAGCATTTTTATATTTTTAATGTCACCTGACTTTCTGAGTGTCAATTTCTGTTTAGGTCAAATTAAATGAACTTGCCTTAAGTAGTTTTGCTGATGATTGAGGGTCCTGGTCTCCTGGCTCCTGTTCTCACCCCCATTCCCATCTGTCACCTCCCGATTAGCTGAGGGCACCTGTGAGCACTTTAATCAGGGCCAATCTCTCCTCTGCCTACAGCCCTCAATGGATTCCACCTCATTGGGGATAAAAGTCCAAGTCCTCCCCTTGGCCCACCAGGCTTTGCCTGACTTTCCTCATGCCCTCCTCTCCGTCGCCTCCTCCTGCTCTCTGTCTTTTTCCCACTTCTCCAGACACAGAGGCCTACTCATGGTTCCTCCAGCTCACTGGGCAGGGGCCTGCCTCAGATCCACTGCACTGGCTGTGCCCTTTGCCTGGAATGCTGACCCCCTGCACATGGACATAGCTCCCTCCCTCACCTTTTTTTTAAGTTTCATCTTCTCAGTGAAACCATCTCTAAGCAATCTATTTAACCTTGTATCCCATCCCCTAAACCAACCAGATTATCAGCAGAGACTTTTGTCTGTCATGTTCCACTGCTGAATCACAGCTAGGCACATAATGGGTGCTCAATAAATGTTTCTTGAATGAATGAATGGTTATTTTGTACATGGAGGTCTTGGTATATTGTATGCTAACTGAAGTTTGGACTGAATCTCAGTTGATATAATTTTATTTCATTCTTTTTATTCATGAGAGAAAATAGAATCTCATTATCTCAAAGGGCTCAATAATAAGCTCCAGTCCATTAAGACCCCACTAAGTGACAGAAACCATACTGAATTCTTTAATTGCATCTCAGCAAACATGCAGAGAGGGTGTTATTACTATCCTCATTTTGCAGAAAAGTGACACAGAGAAGGGAAGCAATATGCTCAAGGACACACAACTAAGTGCTCAAACCCTGTTGACATTTATGCAATTGGCACTTTTAAATACTGGGCCAGTGTTGGTTTTCTGCTATGGGATATTGAATAAATGACAGATAGCAGTTGACAGGATGCTGAGATGTTTTGGAAGTTGGGGACATGGGCTCCATTTATACCCAGTATCAGCACTGCAGGCTCCTCCAAATAGTGCTCAAAATATTGTGCATTTGTGCACTTGTGCTTGGGCTATGGGAGTGATTGATTCATTCATTCAAAAATATTTGTTGGGCACATCATATGCACCAGGCAAAAGCGCTGGTGGGGGTTTTTGTGTAAGGCTGACATTTGTCCTAACTCATGAAGACTGCATTCTAATGTGTGAGGAGGAAATAAGGGAATGGCACCTTCTAGCCATGGAATTCCACTTTATTTAGGGTGCTTATGGAAAATTATGGCTTTCTATGTACATGGGCAATAAAAGGGGGCTGAATCTAAACATGGGTAGGGAAGCAGAAAACTTTCTTTAGGAAGTGACATTTCTGTGGATTCGTAAGGATGCATTGAAGTTACCCAGGCAAAGGAGTTGTGGATGGAAGAGGCAGGCCTGAGAGCTGGAGAAGGAGGTACAAAGGTGAAGGAGTTTGAGAACTGAGGAAAGGTAGCTGCTTCTTTCCCTTTCTAGTTGATTCTTGACCCAGTGGTCAGAAGGAGCCTGGTAACATGTAAGACATGTCATATTCCTTCTTTTCTCAAAACCCACCATGGCTCCCATCTCCACCTGTTAAAAAGCCAAAGTTTTCTTTGGTCTACCAGACACTGTCAGAGATCTGAGTCATCTCCCTTTTCTGATCCCCTACTGCTCTTTGCTCACCCACACTGCTCCCACTACCCTGGTCTTGTTATTTGTGAAATCACCAAAATAAAAGATCATGCCTCAGGGAATTTGCACCTGCAATTCCCTCTGTCAGGAATGCTTTTCTCCACGTATCTGCATGTATCCCTCCCTCACTTCCTTCAGGTCTTTGCTCAAATGTCATCTCCTTAGAAACTTTTAAAATTGGAAATCCTTTCATGGCCCTTTTCCCCCACCTCACTTCATCCCGTTCCCTGCATCTATTTCCTTATAAATTTGGTCGACGTTTTTCTTTTCACTTTTGGTGTCCTTTCTAACCCTCTCCCGCATTAGAAGGAAAGCTGCACAATGGCAGATATTTACATTGATGCCGTGAGATTTTGAGCATCTACCATGTCCAGGCACTGCCTTGGGGACACAGCCGTAAAAAAGACAGATACAAATCTCTGCCTTCCGGGACCTCAAAGTCCTTTGGGCATGATAGAATTGCCACAATTAATTATAAAAGTCTTTACATAGAATTATCTTGGAAATTGCCTGGAAATTTAGTTCATTTTCAACCAGACCTACTTTCTCAATGTATCAGTAAAAAGCATGCACTTTAGGTGTAAGCAAGCCTGTCTCTGCCACATACCATCTATGGTTTCCTGGGAAAGTCACATAACCTTTTGAGCCTGGGTTTCTGTATCTGTATAAAGGGAACTATTTTTTCTATAATAAGTTATCACAAACTTAGAGGCTTAAAATGACACAAAAATTTTTGAAGGTGTTTTTAAAAGTAAATTAGCATTATTTACCAGATAAAAAAGCTTTCCAAACAGAATAAAGCAAAGCAATGGGAAACACAGATATCCTGAAATAATTTACTCCTTCAAATATGCTCCCACTATACCAAAATAAAATTAATGAACCATAGTCACATCTGAGCATTACCATATTATTAACATCACCCTCAGCATCTTTTGTGTTCTTATTGGATCATTTATCTTTCCCTAGCTGTTGTCTATCTCTAGGTTCCCTATATTCCACACTGTAAGATTCTTATTTTACATTTTTCATAGAGTTCAGATTCGTGGTAATATGTAATATCTCTCCTTTTGTTTCTGGCTTATTTCACTCTACATTGTGTCTTCAAGACTTATCCATGTTGTCATATGTTTCACAACCTCATCTCTTCTTATGCTGCGTAGTATTCCATTGTGTGTATGTATCACATTTTGTTATCCACTCATATGATGAAGTCCATTTAGGTTGTTTCCATCTCTTGGCAATTGTGAACAATGCTGCTATGAAGATAGGTGTACAAGTCTCTGTTCATGCCAGTGTTTCAAATCCTCTGGGCAAATACCAAGAAGTGAAATTGCTGGATTGTAGGGTAACTCATCTCTAGTTTCCAGAGCAACTGCCAAATAGTCTTCCAGAGTGGTTGAAACATTAAACAGTTGTACCAGCAATGAATAAGATTTCCAGTTTCTCCACAACCTCTCTGCATTTGTAGTTTCCTGTTTGTTTAATGGAAGCCATTCTTATTGGTGTGAGATAATATCTCATTGTGGTCTTGATTTGCATCTCCCTAATAGCTCACAAAGGTGAATATTTTCCATGTGTTTTTTAGCCATTGACATTTCCCATTCATAGAAATGTCTTTTCATATCTTTTCCCCGTTTCTTAACTGGGCTGTTTCTTCTGTTGTCATTGAGTAGTAGGATTTCTTTATATGTACAAGATATAAGTCTCTTAGCAGATATATGGTTTCCAAATATTTTCTCTCATTGAGTTGGCTCCCTCCTTACCTTATTGACAAATTTCTTTGAGGTACAGAAACTTTTAATTGTGAAGAGTTCCCATTTATCTATTTTTTCTTTCATTGCTTGTGCTTTAGGTGTAAGTTCTAGGAAGCAACCTCCTAATACTAGGTCTTGAAGAAGTTTCTCTACATTATCTTCTAGGACTTTTATGGTATTTCTCTTATATTGAGATCTTTGATCCATTTTGAGTTAATTTTTGTATAGAGTGTAAGTAGGGGCCCTCTTTCATTCTTTAGGATATTGATATAAAAATCTCCCAGCCCCATTTGTTGAAGAGTCTGCTATGTCCCAATTTAGTGTATTTTGGGGCCTTATCAATAATCAATTGACCATAGAATTGGGGGTCTATTTCTGAATTCTAAATTCAATTCTATGGACCAATCTGTCTAACTTTTTGCCAATACGTGGTTTTTTGACCATTGTGGCTTAATAGTAAGCCTCAAAGTCAGGCAGTATAAGTCATCCCACCTAGTTTTTCTTTTTTGGAATATTTTTAGCAATTCTAGGAAACTTTCCCTTCAAAATAAATTTGATGAATGGCATTTCCAAGTGTGCAAATAGGTTATTGAGTTCTTTATGGGAATTGCATTGAATCTATAGATCAGTTTTGATAGCAGTGACATATTAATGACATTTGGCAATCCTATCCATAAACACAGACTATCTATCCATCTCTTTACAACAACTTTTATTTCTTTATTAGAATTATATTATTCTCTGTTTAGAGGTCTTTTAAATCCTTGGTTAAGTTTATTCTGAGGAACACAATATTTTTTATTTGCTATTGAACATGGAATCATTTTCTTGAGTCTCTTCAGTTAGATCATTTCTACTGTATAGGTATACTACTGAATTATGTGCATTAATCTTATATTCTGTCACTTGTTTAATTTATTTATTAGCTGAAGTAGGTATGTCATAGATTTCTCAGAGTTTTCGAAGTATAAGATCATATTATCAGAAAATAATGAGAATTTTGCTTCTTCCTTTCCAATGTGGATACCTTTTATTTCTTAGCTTTTCCAAATTGCTCTGGCTAGAACTTCAATCACAAGGTTGAATAATTGTGGTGACAGAGGGCAAACTTGTCTTATTCCTGATGTTAGAGTGAAGGCCTTTATCATATTGCGGAACTTTCCTTCAATTGCTAGTTTTTGAAGTGTTATCAAGAAGGGATGCTGGAGTTTGTTGAATGTTTTTCACCATCTATTGAGATGATCACTTAATTTTCCCTTCTTGTTTGTTAATGTGTTGTATTATGTTGATTGATTGCCTTATGTTGAACCACCCTTGCATGCCTAGGATGAACCTCATTGTCCCAGTGCATAATATTTTTAATGTGTCTTTGAATTCAATTTGCAAATATTTCATTAAGAATTTTTGCATTTCTACTTATTAGAGAGATTGGCCTATAATTTTCCATTCTTGTAGCCTTGTTACCTAGTTTGCTATTAGAGTGATGATGGCTTCATAAGATGAGTTAAGTAGTGTTAATCTTCCTCAGTTTTTTGAAAGAGTTTAAATATGAGTGATGTCAGTTATTTTTGGAAAGTTTGGAAGAATTCCCCTGTGAAACCATCTGGCCCTGGGGTTTTATTGTAGGAAGCTTTCTAATAACTGATTGGATCTTTTTAGTTGTGATTGGTTTGCTGAGGTCTTCTATCTCCTCTCTTTTCAGTTTAAGTTGTTTGTGTGTTTCCAGGAAATTATCCATATCCTTCAAATTATCTAGTTTGTTGGCATAGAGTTGTTCATAGTATCCTCTTTTTTTTTTTTTTAATTGTCAGTTGGTTTTATTTTTTTTTAATCATCATTTTATTGAGATATATTCACATACCACGCAGTCATACAAAACAAATCGTACTTTTGATTGTTTACAGTACCATTACATAGTTGTACATTCATCACCTAAATCAATCCCTGACACCTTCATTAGCACACACACAAAAATAACAAGAATAATAATTAGAGTGAAAAAGAGCAATTGAAGTAAAAAAGAACACTGGGTACCTTTGTCTGTTTGTTTCCTTCCCCTATTTTTCTACTCATCCATCCATAAACTAGACAAAGTGGAGTGTGATCCTTATGGCTTTCCCAATCCCATTGTCACCCCTCATAAGCTACATTTTTATACAACTGTCTTTGAGATTCATGGGTTCTGGGTTGTAGTTTGATAGTTTCAGGTATCCACCACCAGCTACCCCAATTCCTTAGAACCTAAAAAGGGTTGTCTAAAGTGTGCGTAAGAATGCCCTCCAGAGTGACCTCTCGGCTCGTTTTGGAATCTCTCTGCCACTGAAGCTTATTTCATTTCCTTTCACATCCCCCTTTTGGTCAAGAAGATGTTCTCCGTCCCACGATGCTGGGTCTACATTCCTCCCCGGGAGTCATATTCTACGTCGCCAGGGAGATTCACTCCCCTGGGTGTCTGATCCCACGTAGGGGGGAGGGCAGTGATTTCAACTTTCAAGTTGGCTTAGCCAGAGAGAGAGGGCCACATCTGAGCAACAAAGAGGCATTCAGGAGGAGACTCTTAGGCACAAATATAGGGAGGCCTAGCGTCTCCTTTGCAGCAACCGTCTTCCCAAGGGTAAAACTTATGGTAGAGGGCTCAACCCATCAAACCACCAGTCCCCTATGTCTGTGGTCATGTTAGCAACCATGGAGGTGGGGTAGGCGAATACCCCTGCACTCTCCACAGGCTCCTCAAGGGGGCACTACATCTTTTTTTTTTTTCCTTGTTTTTCTTTCTTTTTTTTTTTTTTAACTTTCCCTTCTTTTTTAAATCAACTGTATGAAAAAAAAAAGTTAAAAAGACAACAAACATACAATAAAAGAACATTTCAAAGAGACCATAACAAGGGAGTAAGAAAAAGACAACTAAACTAAGATAACTGCTTAACTTCCAACATGTTCCTACTTTACCCCAAGAAAGTTACATAATATAGCAACATTTCTGTGAACTTGTTCCTACTATATCCATCAGAATTTAACAGACCATAGTCATTTCTGGGCATCCCCAGAACGTTAAATAGCTTATCTGTTCTTCTTGGATTATTGTTCCCCCTTCCTTAATTGCTCTCTACTGCTAGTTCCCCTACATTCTACATTATAAACCATTTGTTTTACATTTTTCAAAGTTCACATTAGTGGTAGCATATAATATTTCTCTTTTTGTGCCTGGCTTATTTCACTCAGCATTATGTCTTCAAGGTTCATCCATGTTGTCATATGTTTCACGAGATCGTTCCTTCTTACTGCCGCGTAGTATTCCATCGTGTGTATATACCACATTTTATTTATCCACTCATCTGTTGAAGGACATTTGGGTTGTTTCCATCTCTTGGCAATTGTGAATAATGCTGCTATGAACATTGGCGTGCAGATATCTGTTCGTGTCACTGCCTTCCGATCTTCCGGGTATATACCGAGAAGTGCAATCGCTGGATCGAATGGTAACTCTATATCTAGTTTTCTAAGGAACTGCCAGACTGACTTCCAGAGTGGGTGAACCATTATACAGTCCCACCAACAATGAATAAGAGTTCCAATTTCTCCACATCCCCTCCAGCATTTGTAGTTTCCTGTTTGTTTAATGGCAGCCATTCTAACCGGTGTTAGATGGTATCTCATTGTGGTCTTAATTTGCATCTCTCTAATAGCTAGTGAAGCTGAACATTTTTTCATGTGTTTCTTGGCCATTTGTATTTCCTCTTCAGAGAACTATCTTTTCATATCTTTTGCCCATTTTATAATTGGGCCGTCTGTACTATTGTCATTGAGTTGTAGGATTTCTTTATATATGCAAGATATCAGTCTTTTGTCAGATACATGGTTTCCAAAAATTTTTTCCCATTGAGTTGGCTGCCTCTTTACCTTTTTGAGAAATTCCTTTGAGGTGCAGAAACTTCTAAGCTTGAGGAGTTCCCATTTATCTATTTTTTCTTTTGTTGCTTGTGCTTTGGGTGTAAAGTCTAGGAAGTGGCCGCCTAATACAAGGTCTTGAAGATGTTTTCCTACATTATCTTCTAGGAGTTTTACAGTACTTTCTTTTATATTGAGATCTTTGGTCCATTTTGAGTTAATTTTTGTGTAGGGGGTGAGGTAGAGGTCCTCTTTCATTCTTTTGGATATGGATATCCAACTCTCCCAGCCCCATTTTTTGAAAAGACCATTATGACTCAGTTCAGTGACTTTGGGGGCCTTATCAAAGATCAGTCGGCCATAGATCTGAGGGTCTATCTCCGAATTCTAAATTCGATTCCATTGATCTATATGTCTATCTTTGTGCCAGTACCATGCTGTTTTGGCAACTGTGGCTTTATAATAAGCTTCAAAGTCAGGGAGTGTAAGTCCTCCCACTTCGTTTTTCTTTTTTAGAGTGTCTTTAGCAATTCGAGGCATCTTCCCTTTCCAAATAAATTTGATAACTAGCTTTTCCAAGTCTGCAAAGTAGGTTGTTGGAATTTTGATTGGGATTGCATTGAATCTGTAGATGAGTTTGGGTAGAATTGACATCTTAATGACATTTAGCCTTCCTATCCATGAACATGGAATATTTTTCCATCTTTTAAGGTCCCCTTCTATTTCTTTTAGTAGAGTTATGTAGTTTTCTTTGTATAGGTCTTTTACATCTTTGGTTAAGTTTATTCCTAGGTACTTGATTTTTTTCGTTGCTATTGAAAATGGTATCTTTTTCTTGAGTGTCTCTTCAGTTTGTTCATTTCTAGCATATAGAAACATTACTGACTTATGTGCATTAACCTTGTATCCCGCTACTTTGCTAAATTTGTTTATTAGCTCTAGTAGCTGTATCGTCGATTTCTCAGGGTTTTCTAGATATAAGATCATATCATCTGCAAACAATGACAGTTTTACTTCTTCTTTTCCAATTTGGATGCTTTTTATTTCTTTGTCTTGCTGGATTGCCCTGGCTAGCACTTCCAGCACAATGTTGAATAACAGTGGTGACAGCGGGCATCCTTGTCTTGTTCCTGATCTTAGAGGGAAGGCTTTCAGTCTCTCACCATTGAGTACTATGCTGGCTGTGGGTTTTTCATATATGCTCTTTATCATGTTGAGGAAGTTTCCTTCAATTCCTACCTTTTGAAGTGTTTTTATCAAAAAGGGATGTTGGATTTTGTCAAATGCTTTTTCAGCATCTATTGAGATGATCAATTGATTTTTCCCTTTCGAGTTTTTAATGTGTTGTAATACATTGATTGTTTTTCTTATGTTGAACCATCCTTGCATGCCTGGAATGAACCCCACTTAGTCATGGTGTATGATTTTTTTAATGTGTCTTTGGATTCGATTTGCAAGTATTTTGTTGAGGATTTTTGCATCTATATTCATTAGGGAGATTGGCCGGTAGTTTTCCTTTTTTGTAGCATCTTTGCCTGGTTTTGGTATTAGATTGATGTTAGCTTCATAAAATGAGTTAGGTAGTGTTCCCTTTTCTTCAATGTTTTGAAAGAGTTTGAGTAAGATTGGTGTCAGTTCTTTCTGGAAAGTTTGGTAGAATTCCCCGTGAAGCCATCTGGCCCTGGGCATTTATTTTTGGGAAGATTTTTGATGACTGATTGGATCTCTTTGCTTGTGATGGGTTGGTTGAGGTCTTCTATTTCTTCTCTGGTCAGTCTAGGTTGTTCATATGTTTCCAGGAAATTGTCCATTTCTTCTACATTGTCCAGTTTGTTGCCATACAGTTGTTCATACTATCCTCTTATAATTTTTTTAATTTCTTCAGGATCTGCAGTTATGTCACCTTTTTCATTCATTATTTTGTTTATATGGGTCTTCTCTCTTTTTGATTTTGTCAGTCTAGCTAGGGGCTTGTCAATCTTGTTGATCTTCTCAAAGAACCAACTTTTGGTGATATTTATCCTCTCTATTGTTTTTTTGTTCTCTATGTCATTTATTTCTGCTTTAATCCTTGTTATTTCTTTTCTTCTACTTGGTTTAGGATTGGTTTGCTGTTCATTTTCTGGCTTCTTCAGTTGATCCATTAGTTCTTTGATTTGGCTCTTTCTTCCTTTTTAATATATGCGTTTAGTGCTATAAATTTCCCCCTTAGCACTGCTTTTGCTGCATCCCATAGATTTTGGTATGTTGTGTTCTCATTTTCATTCGTCTCTATATATTTAGCAATTTCTCTTGCTATTTCTTCGTTAACCCACTGATTGTTTAGGAGTGTGTTGTTTAACCTCCAGGTGTTTGTGAATTTTCTAAGTCTCTGATGGTTATTGACTTCTAATTGTATTCCATTGTGGTCAGAGAATGTGCTTTGAATAATTTCAATCTTTTTAAATTTATTGAGGCTTGTTTTATGTCCCAGCATATGATCTATTCTGGAGAAAGTTCCATGAGCACTAGAAAAGTATGTGTATCCTGGTGATTTGGGATGTAATGTCCTGTATATGTCTGTTAAATCTAATTCATTTATCAGATTGTTTAGGTTTTCAATTTCCTTATTGGTCTTCTGTCTGGTTGATCTATCTATAGGAGAGAGTGATGTGTTGAAGTCTCCCACAATTACTGTGGAATCATCAATTGCTTCCTTTAGTTTTGCCAGTGTTTCTGTCATGTATTTTGTGGCACCTTGATTGGGTGCATAGACATTTAGGATTGTTATTTCTTCTTGCTGAATTGCCCCTTTTATTAGTATGTAGTGGCCTTCTTTGTCTCTCAAAACATCCCTGCATTTGAAGTCTATTTTATCTGAGATTAATATTGCTACACCTGCTTTCTTTTGGCTGTAGCTTGCATGAAATATTTTTTTCCATCCTTTCACTTTCAGTTTCTTTGTGTCCCTGTGTCTAAGATGAGTCTCTTATATGCAACATATTGATGGTTCATTTTTTTTGATCCATTCTGCCAATCTATATGTTTTAATTGGGGAGTTTAATCCATTTACATTCAACGTTATAACCATGAAGGCATTTCTTGAATCAGCCATCTTATCCTATGGTTTATGTTTGCCATATTTTTCCCTCTCTCTATTAATATCCTTTATTGTACCCATACCGAATCTCTTTAGTACTGAACCTTTCTCCAAGTCTCTCTGTCCTATCTTTGTTTCTCTGTCTGTAGGGCTCCCTTTAGTATCTCCAGTAGGGCAGGTCTCTTGTTAGCAAATTCTCTCAGCATTTGTTTGTCTGTGAAAAATTTAAGCTCTCCCTCAAATTTGAAGGAGAGCTTTGCTGGATAAAGTATTCTTGGCTGGAAATTTTTCTCACTCAGAATTTTAAATATATTGTGCCACTGCCTTCTCGCCTCCATGGTGGCTGCTGAGTAGTCACTACTTAGTCTTATGCTGTTTCCTTTGTATGTGGTGAATTGCTTTTCTCTTGCTGCTTTCAGAACTTGCTCCTTCTCTTCTGTGTTTGACAGTGTGATCAGTATATGTCTCAGAGTGTGTTTATTTAGATTTATTCTATTTGTAGTTCGCTGAGCATTCATGATTTGTGTATTTATGTTGTTTAGAAGATTTGGGAAGTTTTCCCCAACAATTTCTTTGAATACTCTTCCTAGACCTTTACCCTTTTCTTCCCCTTCTGGGACACCAATGAGTCTTATATTTGGACGTTTCATATTATCTATCATATCCCTGAGGTCCATTTCGATTTTTTCAATTTTTTTCCCCATTCTTTCTTTTATGCTTTCATTTTCCATTGTGTCATCTTCCAGGTCACTGATTCGTTGTTCAACTTCCTCTAGTCTTGTACTATGAGTGTCCAGAGTCTTTTTAATTTGGTCAACAGTTTCTTTAATTTCCATAAGATCATCCATTTTTTTATTTAGTCTTGCAATGTCTTCTTTATGCTCTTCTAGAGTCTTCTTGATTTCCTTTATATCCTGTACTATGGTCTCATTGTTCATCTTTAGTTCCTTGAGTAGCTGCTCTAGGTGCTGTGTCTCTTCTGGTCTTTTGATTTGGGTGCTTGGGCTTGGGTTATCCATATCCTCTGGTTTTTTCATATGCTTTATAATTTTCTGTTGTTTTTGGCCTCGTGGCATTTACTGAACTTGATAGGGTTCTTTTAGGGTTTGTAGACCAATTGAAGTCCTTATCTCTAATTTATCTGATCTACAGCTTCGTGGAGTACACTTTCTCTAACTAACCAGCAGGTGGTGTCCACGAGCCACCTGTTCTCCACAAGACAGTTCTCCCCTGCTTAGCCTTTTTGGTGAGTGGGGGAGTGAGTCTCGTGGGGTCCAATTGGTGTACCAAGCTTGCGTGTGTAGTTGGTGTTGCCTGCCCTGTATGTGGGGCGTGTTTCTGGGCAGTCGGGGAGGGGCGGTGGCCCTAACAATCAAATCTCCCTGGTGATCCTAGAGTTTTAAAGCTGCTGCAATAGTCTAATCCTTCAGTTCAGTCCTGCCACAGTTTGTCTCTGTCACTGACCCACAAGTCCTTGGTATTGGCGTATGGCTCCTGAGACTTGCAAGTGGGCCCCTCTTCCAGGCCGTGCACCCCGGGTCCTCTGTTGAGGGATGACTGTGCTATGTCACAGGTGAGTGCCGTCCCCCCAGGGCAGTTCTGGGCTGCTGGGCTGTGTAGGGAGGCTCCCAGTCTGCTCAAATGATGGCTGAGTGGGGCTTTGTTAATTCACACTGCTCCACCTTCCCAACTCTGGGACAATCAGCTGAGGTTGCAGGGAAGGCTAATGTCCATGCCCAGTTTTGTGGTGTGTGCCTGTTATTTGAAGCACTTCTGTCAAACTGGGTTGTCTGGGGCAGCTCTGGGCTATGGGGCTGGCGATGGGCAGGAGTGTTTCCTGTCCACCAGGATGATGGCTGTGAGCGGACACCCCCCTTTTCTTGGGAAGTTGTGGTGTTTAGTGAACTTTCTCAGCCACTGGATTATTGCCTTTTGTCTCAGAGCTCTCTTAGTTCTGCTCTTGACTTGACGTGCCCAAATTTCAATTCTTTGAAGCTTTCTGTATTGGGCTTAGAGTAATTGTTTTAGAAAAAGAAAAAAGGATTAAAAAAAAAAAAATGCCCTCCTCAGAGATCTAATGGGTTATTGAAATGCTAATAGACAAAGCAACCAGGGCCATTAAGGAAAGGTCCACAGGGCAGAGAGATCAGCTTTTCTTCGGGATTTGCATATGCGCCTCAAGGCCTGAGCTCCGCCCTTCCCCTTTCTGTGTTCACCAGAACTCCAAAAATCCTCTGCTTTTATTTTGGAGTTTTTCATGTTGTTTTTTTTTTTCTATGCTTGTCTCCTCTCTGCTGGGCTGGCTGCTCTCAGATTCTCTGGTGTCTGGTCTCAGTCTATCTATGGTTGGAGTTTGGATCAGTAGAATGAGTTTCCGATAAGGGCTGCCACTGCAGTTCTCCCTTCTCCTTCCCGGAGCTGACAGCCCCTCCTCCCATGGGACTGAGCCTGGCAGGGAGGGGCGCGGGTCCCCTGGCCACAAAAACTTACAGATTTCCCTGATCCCAGCAGCTCCATGCTTTCATGAGTGTTGTATGAAGTATGCCCAAAGACAGATTGCTCTGTGGTGTCCAGTCCACGCAGCTCCTGGCTTTCTACCTACTTTCCTGGAGGAGTAACTAAAACATACAGCTCACCAGTCTGCCATCTTGCCCCGCCTCTCATAGTATCCTCTTATGTTATTTTTTATTTCTTCAGGAACTGTAGTAGTATCACCCCTCTCATTTATTATTTTATTTATTTGGAACTTCTATTCTTTTTACTTTCCCAGACTAGCTAAGGGTTTGCAACGTTGTTGATTTTCTGAAGGAACCAACTTCTTGATTATTTATTTTCCCTATAGTTTTTCTCCATACCATGTATTTCTTCTTTAATCACTATTGTATCTTGTCTTCTTCTTCTTCCTTTAGGATTAGTTATCTGATCATTTTCTACGTTCTTTGATTTTTATATTAGTGCTTTGATTTTTGCTCTTTATTTTAAATGGATACATGTAGAGATATAAATTTCACCATCAATGCTGCTTTGCTCTATCATGTAAGTTTTGATATGTTGTGTTGTGATTTTCATTCATTTGTAGATAGCAAATTCTCTTGCAATTTATTCTTTGACCCACTGATTGTTTAGGAGAATGTTTTTTAACCTTAGGATATTTGTGTGTGTTCTGGATCTTTTAGAGTTATTAACTTCAAGTTGCATACCACTGTGGTCACAGAATATGTTTTGAAAAATGTAAAACTTTTTAAAATTTACTGAGGCTTGTTTTACGCCTCAGCATATGAATTATCCTGGGGAAAGTTCATTGAGCACTAGAAAAGAATGTATATCCTGGTAATTTGGATTGTAATCTTACATATATGTCTGTTAAGTCTTATTTGTTTATCAGTTTGTTTAGGTTTTCAATTTCCTTATTTGTCTTCTTTCAGAATGATCCATCTGTAGAGTCACATTGAAGTCTCCCACAATTATTGTGGAAACATCTATTTCTTCCTTAAGCTTTGCCACAGTTTGTCTCATGTACTTTGGAACACCTTAATTGTGTGTATAAATGTTTATGTTTGCTATTTCTTCTAGTGTATTGTCTCTTTTATTTATATATAGTGTCCTTCTTTATCTCTTAAAACATCCTTGGATTTAAAGTCCATTTTATCTGAAATTAGTAATGCTACCTCTGGTTTCTTTTGCCTATAGCTTCCATGAAATATTTTATACCATCCTTTCTCTTTCAATTTCTGTGTCCCTAGGTCTAAGATCAGTCTTTTGTAAGCAACATATTGACAGTTTGGTTATAATCCATTGTAACAATCTATATACTTTAATGGGGAGTTTAATCCATTCACAACCAATGTTATTACTATGAAGGCAATTCTTGAATTAGCCATCTTATCCTTTGATTTTTTTTTGTCAGATCTATTTTCCCTCTCTATTTCCCTTAAAGTTCCCTTTCTAAGACTATTCAGTTCTGTGCCCTTCTCCAAAACCCTCTCTCATTCTTTTTTTTTTCCTTCAAAAAATTAACTTACATTTCTGGAAGTCTGACATCTGACTTGGGTCTTAGTTTGCTAAAATCAAAGTGTCAGCAGGAATGTTGTTAGGGAAAATATGTTTCTCTGTCTAGAGGCAGCCTGCTTTCCTTAGCTCATGGCTTCCCACTCTGTCTTCAATGCCAGCAGTGGCTGGTTGTGTCATTCTCACATTGCATCTCTCTGGAACTGACTCTTCTGCCCTGGGTTTACATTGAGCCCACCTAGATCACTCAGCATAGTCTGCAAGTGTCAAGATCAGCTCATTGGAATCTTCAGTTCCACCTGAAAACTTAATTTCCTCTTGCCATGTTTATTGATAGCTCTAGGAATTAGGATGTCAACATATATTAGGGGTCATTATTCTGCCTGCTGCAAGGATTATATTTCACAGTGGATGTCTCTTCTCACACCTAGGGGCTGGTCCTGTCCTCTAGGAGCTCACAGATTGATGGAAGAGATGGCTACTACAAGCCAGTCACACAAATAATCAGTTACAGTTGCATCATTGGGAGTTATTGGGAGTCAGGGGAGGCTTCCTGGAGGAAGTGGCAATTAAGCAAGTCTTGAAGAATGGGTAGGAGCTGGCCAGGGATAGCAGAGGCAAAGTAGAACAGCATGTGCAAAGGCCCTATGGTGGGAGTGATAGAAAGGGAGACTGACACAAGATGAGGCTGAAAGATGTGATTAGGCCAGTTTGTTTGGGGCTTTGTGGAGCATGTTAAATCATACTACAATAATTTTAATTGAAGTGCTATAGGGAGCTTTATAAGGAGGAGTGCGTGATCAAATGTGCTGCTCTGTGGAAAAGGGACAGCTGGGGGCAATGGGGGTTGGTGGAGTTGTAGAAGTCAGCAGAAGATCTGGAGAAACCACAGTTGTAGAGAAGGAAAAAAGTAACCAGATGCTGAGTGATATTTAGGATGAAGAATCCATGGGTCTTGGGGATTTGGGGGCTGAATTGATGTTGAGGTTGGGAAGTAAACATGTAAACTGAGTTACAAAAAGTGTAAACACCTTTTCAGGGATAGATGATTTAGGCTACAGTCTTTTGTCGGTCCTTTTGCCAGTGCTATACTGTTTTCTTTTTGGTTTTAAAATTGAAGTTATATATATATATATATATGTATGTATATTTAAAGTTTCCTATTGTAATAGCTTTGAGTTGTTTAGTTCAGTAGTTTAATCACATTCACCATATTGTGTTACCATGAATAATATCCTACTCCAAGTTTTTGTCACCTCCAGTAGAACCTCTGTACCCATTGGAATAATTCCCTTTTCTCCATACCCACCTGACACCTAGTAGCCTGTAATCTACTCTCTGTCTCTATGGATTTGTTTACTTTAGGTATTTAATTCAAGCATGATTGTACAATATTTGTCTTTTTGTGTTTGGCATATTTTTCTCATCATGAGGTCTTCAGAGTTCATCCATGTTGTCACATGTATCAGAACTTCATTCCCTTTTAGGACAGAATGGTATACCACTGTGTGTATATATGACACTTGGTGATCCAGTTGTTTTAGTTTGCTAAAGCTGTTGGAATGCAAGATACCGTAAACACATTGGCTTTTACACTGGGGTTTTCTAATGCACAATTTGAAGTTCTATGACCATGAAAATGTCCAAATTAAGACTTCAATAGGAGGATACCTTTTCTGAAAACAGGCTGCTGGCCTCCAGTACACCTGTCACATGGGAAGGCCCATGGTTGGTTTCTGCTGATCCTTCTCTCTTGGGTTTCATTTCTTCAGCTTCTGACTTCCCTGTCTGTGCCTTTTTCTCTCAATTTCATATGTGGGTGTTCCTCTGAGTTGCATCTCTGAACTTCTGTATGTGTTTAATCCTCTTATAAAGATTTCAGCAAGAGGATCAAGACCCAGTCTGAATGAGGCACTTCGCCTCTCAATCGAAATAACGTAATCAAAAGATCCCACTCACAATAGGTCTATACTCACAGGAATTGATTAAAAGAACATGGCCTGTTCTCGGGTACTTAACAGGTTCAAGCTACCACATCATTCATCTGTTGATGGACACTTTTGTTGCTTATAACTTTTGGCTATGCGGTTTTGACTATTTTAACAGAAATTTCATGGCAATGGGTTAAACAACTAGGAAATTCTTTCGTATCTCTCATCACACTCCAACTCATAGGCAGATCAAGGTGGGTAGGCAATCCTGCCTGTGGGGTCATCCTTGTTCCCATTTCCTTCTTTTACCATCACTTCTCCATCCTTAGCTGTGGGCCTCATCCCCATGGTGGAGGATGGCTCAGTCCCTCTGTCTATGTTCTGGTCCATCCAGGCAAAAGGGGAAGAGGAAGTGGGGATCTGCCTCTTTCATTTGAAAGGCAGGGACGGAAGATTCACACATCCTTTATGCTCCTTCCAGTGGGCCAGATCTAAACCACATCTGGCTGCAAGAGAAGGTGGGGAATGCAGTCTTTAACTGAATGACCTATAATTAAAAGGAAGGAGAGATGGATCTGGGGGGATAGCTTCCATTCCCTGCTTTTAGTAACACTGCTCAAATTTGAACCCAGGCCTGTTTTGCTCAAAAGCCTGTGCTTTTGACTCTTAGATGCCTCTGTCTGCAGCTTTGTTGCTATTCTAATGTGGTCCATGGAGTAACAGCATCAGCACCTCCCTGGAGCTTGTTAGAAAGGCAGGAGCATCAGTCCCTCCCCAGGCCTGCTGCACCAGAATCTGATATTCCAAGATCTCCTGGGTTTCCCAGATGAAGCAGACATTACTGGTTCATAGATCACACATCATATACCACGGATCATTTACCCACAAGTTGCCTGGGGATCTTCTTAAAATTCAGATGCTGATTCACAATGTCTGGGGCAGGGCCTGAGGTTTTGCATTTCTTTCAAACTATCAGGCAATGCTAAATCTGCTGATCCTCATCCAACACTTTGATTAGCAAGCCTCAACAACCTTCAACATCCCTGACTGTGCATTTCAGTTGTCCTCACTCTCTTGGCTGGGTCCCTTTGCTGCCTGCTCTGGGTGTTTAACTTTGTCAAAATTCTCCCTTCCACACTGCCCAGGTGTGAATGAGTGTGCAAACACCACTGTATGCCCAGCTTATGCCACCTGCACTGACACTATTGAGAGTTACTACTGCACTTGCAAACAAGGCTTCCTGTCCAGCAACAGACAAAGGAACTTCAGGGGCCCAGGTGTGGAATGCAAAGGTGAGTTCATGACCCCTCTAAAATGTTCCTCATTTGGTATGAAAATGAGGTGGAGTATGGCTGTGTAGCAGATAGAGTTACTTCTTATCTTTTCACATGTTTCTTTTTAAGGTTTTATTTTGAAATAATTTGAAACTTCACAGACAGTTGCAAAAATAATATGAAAACATACGGCAAACTCTACCATGCTTCCCTATCCAGATACCCATATTACAAAATGTTAACATTTTGCCATACTTGATATCCCATCAATTATGTCTTTCATCTCTCTCTCTGTTTCCATCTCTTTCTATTTCTCTCTTTCTCTCTCTCCCATCTATTTGTCGTAAATCTATTTGTTTACATGTATCGATCACTTACCTTATCTGTCATCTATCTAATATCATCTATCTGTATCCATCAGTCCACCCCCATCCATCCATCCATCCATCCATCCATTCATGCTACTATCTATATCTACATCTATGTCTATCAATCAATCCATCTATCCATCCATCCATCATCTATATCTACCTGTCTATATATCTAATCTCTTATCTGTCTGTATTTACCCATCCATCCATCCATCCATCCATCCATCATTCCATCTATCCTATCAATTATCTATCTATCTATCTATCTATCTATCTATCTATCTATCTATCTCTATGTGTAGCTATCATGTATGTATCATCTATCTGTCTACATCTACTATCATCTATCTAATCTGTCATTTTTGTATATATCTATATCTGTATCTATATCTACATCTATATCTTTATCTATATCTGTCTATATCTAATCTGTCATCTATATAATGTCATAGATACATGTATATATATCCATCCATCCACCCAACAATCCATCCATCCTTCCATCCATTCATACATCCATCCATCCAAACTGTCTCTCTATATCTCTCTCTCTGTCTCTAGCTCTCTATATCTATCTATTTATCAATCTATCTATCTATCTACCTATCTTCCTACCTATCTATAATCTATCTATATTTCTATGTATCTATGTAACCATCCATCTGTAATCCCTCATCTGTATCTGTTTATATACTTAATCTCTTATCTAACTGTATTTATCCATCCATCCATGCATCAATTCAACAATCCTATCAAGTATCTATCTATCTATCTATTACCTACCTACCTACCTATCATCTCTATCATCTATCTACTTAACAAAGAATCTATGAATAATTTCTAATCTATCTATATCTATCATCATCATGTCTGTCCACAAACATGATTTTATTCTGTCATTTACTAGATTCTTTTCTGTATTCTTTATTTTTTCACTCTGCATAGGAATGCATGGTTTTCTTATGACCTAGCATCACTTTCACCATAATCTAAAGCACGCCCAGATTCAAGGGAGGGGAATACACACCCCCAGTCACATCACCACCTAACAGGAGCCTATGGGGTGGAAGATAATGTTGCAACAATATTGGAAACACAGTCTGCTATGAAGGATGAGGCAAATTTGTAAACCTGACTCTTTCTCTGTCCAGATGTAGATGAATGTTCTAAAAGTCCCCCTGCTTGTGGACCTAACTCAAAATGCACCAACATGAAGGGGAGATACAAGTGCAGCTGTTTGCCTGGTTTCTCTTCTCCCACTGGAAATGGATGGATCTCAGGAAAGCCAGGCCATTTTGCCTGTTCAGGTAATGCTCTCAGACATGGGGTGTTTGGTGGACACCTGCCGTTGGGTTGTCTGACACTTATCTCCAGTGCTCCTCAGACATCCATGAATGCCTCAACAGTGGGGTCTCCCCTGAGTATTCCATGCTAACTCCTTTGGGGACTACAGTTGTAGCTGCCAAGTAGGATTTGTCTCCAGGAACCCCATTTGTGGAGGTATACAGAACTGTTCTTCATTCCTTACCTAAGTCATTAAGGACCACTAGCATTGACAAGTTACAACATAGTAGTGACTTCCTCAGGGATACATAACTAATTAGAAGAAGAGCTGGGGTTTCAATTAATATTAAGGGCCTATAATGAGCTAAGCAGAGGGTGAGGCTCTACTTGAGAGTAATGGGGACTTCTTATACTTAGAATAATTTTTCTTCCTGGGGACATTCCCAATATCTACAGACATTTTTGGTTGTTATAATTTGGGAGCAGAGGGGATGGCATTGACATCTGGTAGGTAGAGGTAAGGGAAGCTGCTATACATCCTATAGTGAACAGGACAGTGGCCCAAGACTAAGGATTTTCTGCCCCACTTGACAATAGTGCTGAGGGTTGGGGGAAATCCTGCTGTAGAGAGAACTCAGACCTGAGTTTCAGAACTTCATCTTAAAGGTATTGGAATTAAAATTTGAAAGTTATACTTTATTCTCCTCCTTTCATAGCAAATCAGTTATCGAGTCTTGGGGAATTAAACTGCTAAATATCTCTTGAATCTCTACATTCTTCTTCACCCTTGGTTCTGACTTTGTAGTTACTCTAGCAGCCTCCTCACTGATATTCCAATTACTCAAGCCTCATCCCCTTGCATTCATCGTCTTCACTGAAGCCAAGATGTTCTCACAAAGAGACAAGGGTTCCATCTTCCCTGAGTCTGTTGCAGCACTACTATTCTCCACATTCTTTAAACTGAAGGTAACTTCATCAAACAAGTCTTGGAAACCCACCTTGGTTAATATAAAAGAGGATTACAGTCATCTTTGGTTTTTTAATCCATCTGTAGGAATCAGCTATTATTGAGTAACAAATCCCCACAAATATTAATGGTTAAAAACAACTACTATTTATATAGCTCATGATTCCATGGGGTGGCAGCTCAGGTTGGGCTCTGATGGTGGTTCTTTTGTCCTCCACTGGGCTTACTCATGTGTCTATGGTCAGTTGTGGGTCAGCTTTGCTGATCTTGGCTGCGTTGGGTTACATGTCTGGAGCTTATCAGTAATGATACCTGTCTCACTCACTAGTTCTATCATTTTTCATGAGGTTAGTCTGGGGCTTGTTGATATGGAAAAGGCAAAGGGCCTGTGAGAATGAGCAGAAGCACACAGACCTCTTGAAACTTAGGTGTGGAAGTGACACTTTATCACTTCTGCTGGATTCTTTTGTCCAATGTAAGTCACAGAGCAAGCCTAGCTTAAAGGTTTGAGGAAATTGATACAATCATTTGATGTTACATACAAATTTGCATTGCATACAAACCATAAGAATTCTGTGGATAGAGGTAGGGGCAAAGACTTTGGCCATTGTTTCAATTCATGGTAGTTAAGTTTCTTTCCTGCAAATTTTATTGAGATATATTCACATACCATATAATCCTTCCAAAGTAAAGAATGTGTCTCACAGTGCCATCATCTAATTGCAAAATAATCATTGCATTCAATTTTAAACCATTTTCATTGTTCCCAAAAACAAAATAACAGACAGACATAAAAAAGAAAACCCCAAACACTCGATTCTCCTTATTCCCCCTATTATTGATCCCTAGAATTGGTGTGGTACACTTGTTACTGCTGAGGAAAGGATAGTAAGATATTACTCTGAACTATAGTCCGTAGTTTGCGATAGGTACTTTTTCTCCATATAACAAACTATTATCAACTCTTTGTACATGTGTTATACATTTGCATTAGTTCATGAAAGAACTTAGTTATATTGTAGTCTTAATGTTATACAATATCCACTTCTTGGTTCACTGTAATCCAATCCAATATTTTAACCTCAAGCTTTCCTTTTGGTGGCATACATGACTCTAAGAAACCCCTTCAACCAAATTAACCAACAATTCAGCACTATTAATTATGATCCCAATAATGAGCTACCCTCACCACTATCCCTTTCCAAACATTTAAATTCAACCTTGTTAAAAATACTGTACGTAATAGGCAACCACCACCTTTCTCTAGCTTCAATGTATCTCTTGGTATCCTATATTCTACATTTCATAACTATGAGTTTACATATTCTGTTTAGTTCATATGAGTGAAATCATATAACATCTAGCCCTTTGTTTGTGACTTACTTCACTCAGCATAATATCTTTAGGTTTTATCCATGTCACATGCTTTAGGACTTCATTCCTCTTATTGCTGAATAATACTACATCGTATGTATATAACACATTTTGTTTATCCTTTAGCCTTTCATCAGTTGGTAGACATTTGTATTATCTCCTTCTTTTGGCAATTGTGAACAATGCTGCAATGAACATCTGTATGCAAATGTGTGTTTGTGCCCCTGCTTTCAGATCTTCTGGTGGTATACAGAGTAGTGGATTGCCAGGTTGTAGGGTAACCCAGAAATTTAGCTGTCAGAGGAAACACCAAACTCTTTTAAAAGTGCTTACAACCCTTCTGCTTACATGCTGATGGCCAGAATTTATCCTTAGGACCACATCTCACTGTGGTGAAGAGAGGTGAAGAAATGAGTTAATTGTGGCCCAGCAAGAAGGGGAGAATATCGAAATTGGGATGCATGATGCCATCTGCCACAATTCAGTAACAGGCAGAGTAAACCTCCTATCCATGGTCTCCTCCGATGGTTTCCTCACTTGCCTTGACTCCAGATTTTCTCTTCTACTCACCAGATGTGGATGAATGTGCAAATCCCAGAGCTTGCCCAGAGCGTGCCAGTTGCCATAATTCTCTTGGAAGTTACTCTTGTTCCTGCAACCCAGGATTTGCATCCATCAGTGGAAAGTTGAGTTTGCAGGGTTCAGGAGGGAGGTGTGAAGGTAGGTGGAGGCACCTATTGGTAAAACAGGTCCAATGCGGTTTGCAAAATCAGCAGTACTGGTAGAGGGTGGAACTTGGCTGAGTTTAGGACACACAACTTCAAAGCTGAAGCCAATCACATTCATTCATTCAGTAATTCAACAAATACCACTTTACCTATTATACACCAGGTACAATTCTGGGTACTGGGGATACAGTGGTGAATAAAACAGGCAAAGTTTTTGTTTTCCTAGACCATATCATCTACTGGGTAGTGGTACGTAACAACAAAGAAGTGAACAGAATCTCTGTCATGTATAGCTAAAAGGGATGAAGACAAATATGGTAGACTTAAGAATGATGTCTAGAAATAACAAATCCTCAGAGACAGAAATTTAGACTAGAGGTTACCATGGTAGAAGGGAAAGGAGGGTGTAGGTTTGGTAGATATGGAGTGTTTGTAAATAAAAAAGAGGAGAAAATAATGCTGGAAAGATGAGTAGGGAGTGCTAACTTCAATAGAGTGGTAAGGAAAGGGCACTCAGAGAGTTGATACTTAAGGAAAATTCTTAAGGAAGTAAAGGAGGGAGCTATCAGATATTTGGGGATCATGTTTCATCAAGAGGGAATGATGGGTATGGAGGCCTGGAGGCAAAACCCCAGCCATGGGGCTAAACTCTTCTAGAAATATCCTCATTTAATTTCCCAAAAAGAACATATGATATCAGTGACATTTTATGCATATTTTATAGATAAGGAAACATCCTCTCAAGGGTAATAGAATCATTTGCTTGAAGTTAAACAGGTATGAAGGAGGAGAATCAGGATCTGCATCTTGTCTCTCTGGGACACCACACCCCATGATCTTTTGTATTTAAATGAAGTTCAACTGATCCAGAAAGCTCTGTTACTTAGGGGGGCTTCCATAGGGGTGACATTGATTTAAATGCCAAACTCCCAGATCCCAGGATTCAAGGATATGCCAGAAGCTGGGAAGCTGTCATCTAAAATTTCCAGAGCCATACAGACCTGGGTTTAAATACCAATTTTGCCTTCCTCAAGATGTGTGACTTTGAACATTGTTTTTAAATTAGAGAAGATGTGGATTTAGGGAAGAGTCATGCATAAAACAGTGGATTCCCATATACTGTCATATTATTAACATCTTGTATTGGTGTGGGATATTTCTTAAGATTGATGAAAGCAAGTTTCTATAATGGTGTTGTTAACTACAATCCATGGCTTAACTTAGAGTTCACTGATTTTGTAGACTCACGCTTCTAGTTCTTAAAACTTATTACAAAGACACAGTAATCAAACAGCAAGGTACTGGCACACGGATAAGCATATAAAGAAATGGAATAGAATTAAGAGTGCAGGAATCAACCCTCATGTTTATGACCAAATGATTTTGACATTGGGGAAAATACCACTCAATTAGCAAGTAATATTCTCTCCAATAGATTGTGGTGAGCAATCTGGATCTCCATTTGCATAAACACTGAGGGACCCTACCTTACACCATATACAAAGGCCTAAATATAAGAGCCAGAATATTCAAACACCTAGAAAATAACATAGAGAAGCATCTTTCAGACATGATTTACTAGGCATTACTTTTTTAGACCTTGAGCATTTTAAAAGCTTCAGTTTCTTCTTCTGAAAAAAGATAATATTGCTATAGACCCCACAGTAACGCTATGAGCATATGGTGAACTGATGAATGTAAAGGATTTAGCTCAGTGCCTGCCAGATAGAAAGCTCAACATGTTAGTAACTGATTTTTTTGTTAGTTAAGTTATATAGCCGTTGATATGCCCCAGGCTCTATTCTAAGTAGTTTTGTGGATACCAGCTCATTTATTCTTCTGATCACCCCTTTAAGTTAGGTACTGTTGTTATCACCATTTGACAAATCAGGCAACTGGGGCACACAGAGAAGAAATTTTGCCCAGTGACACAGATCATGAACAATAGGACCATAATTAGTGTCCATGGTCTCCATGATGGAAACAGTTGACTCTGCTGCCTCTCTGCTGACATTATCATCATCATCAAGTTACTATGGTAATGCATATATAACAGAAAATATTCCATTTCTACCATTTTAAGTGTACAATTCACTGGAACTAAGTATATTTATCACATTGTGCTACCATCCCCACCATCCTTTAACAAACGCTTTTCATCACCTTATTCAAACTTTGGACCAATTAAGCAATAACACCCCATTTTCCCTCCCATAGCCCCTGGTAACCTCTAGTCAACTTCTTCTTTGTATGAATTTGCTTATTCTAGGTATTTCATTTGACTGGTGTTATACAATATTTGTCCTTTTGTTTCTGGCTTATTTCAATCAGCATAATGGTTTCAAGGTTCATCCATGTTGTAGCATGTGTCAGAAATTTGTTCATTTTTATGGCTGAATGTTTTCTTTGAAAGGTTGATCAGAAGAATAAATGAGCTGATATCCACAAAACACTTAAAATAATAAAATTAAAATTAATTATCCATCATCAATATATACCGTATATTTTTATCCATTCACCCCTTAATGGACACTTGGGTTCTTTCCAACATTTGATTATTGTGAACAGTGCTACTATGTACAGCATTGTACAAGTATCTGTTGCAATCCTTGCTTGAAATTCCATTGTACATATACTCTTGTTGTTTGGAGATGAATTAAAATTTATCAGGGAAATGGGGAAGTAAGCAATTTCAATGTGGAGGGTACAGAGGAAGTGAGAATGAACCTTCATAGCTCTCCAGATTATTAATGCAATGCAATCATCAAGTACCAAAGGATTAGAAGTGAAATATGAGAGATGCACTTTGAGGTGAGATGAGATTTGCAGGGCATTGTACTTCCAAATGATGAGTTACAGTTTTATCCTGAGCATTCGGGAGCCCTATCAAAGGACTTCCATCATGTCTTAGTTTCTCTGGCTCGTAAGAAAAATAACCACCACAGGTTGGCTTAACAGAAGGAATTTATTGACTCAGAGTTCAGAGGCTTGGTGGCTTGCTTTCTCCACGGTCGAAAACATTTTGGTTGGCCAGCAATCCTTGAGCTCCTTGGATTTCCCATCACATGACAATGCCCTACTTTGTTTTTCTGAGTTTTCTGGCTCCTCCCTCTGGCTTTCTCTCCTACTGTGTCTGAATTTCTTCTCCTTATAAAGTACTCCATTATCCCTAATTAAGTACCAGCCTTATCAAATGGGTCACAGGTTAAATAAAATTGACATCTTCAAGAGCTCCTATGCTCAATGGGTTCACACACACAGAAATGGGAGAAATTAAAGAACATGTTTCTCTTTCTGGGATTCACAACTCAAACAACAGTACATTGGTCATGAGTATGCCTCTAAACATCTGCTCTCACTGTATCATTGAAAATGAGTTTAAGAAGGAAAGACTGCAGCCAGGGAAAACACTGGCTTCAGTCAGTGGTGAAGTTTCAAGCTTAGCATCCTTCATTTCTTCTACTTAGACCAGTTTTCTGCTTAGATGTGGATGAATGTTTAAGGAAATCAACTCTTTTTGGCCCCAATTCTTTCTGCATCAACATCCTGGCAGAATATACTTGTTTCTGCCTATCTGGATACTTTTTGGCCTATCTTTGGTTCCCTGAGATCCCTGCAGCTTTCCTAAGTAAAGTAATTCTTCAGGTCGTGCTGAAGACTTCTCAGTGGATATCAAACTATCCTAAAACCTTATTAGCTAATTACAGTGACAGTGTGTATTTCCTCATTGGACTCTATGGGTTGACCATATGTTTTTTTCTTTCACATGTTATCAGCTGGGGCTCTGTGATGGATGGTAGGTCCAAAGTGGCCTTGCTTCCATGAGTGACATTTGGTAGTGGTCTCTGGCTCAAAGCACTCCAGGGACCCTCATCTTGTCTCATGGGCCTTTCAAAATGGCTGCTTGGGCTTCCTCATAGTATGGCAGCTGAATACCAGGAAGGAATATTCCAAGTGGAAGAAAGCAGAAACTGACAGTCCTCTTGAGGGCTGGGCATGGATGTCCCAGAATAATTACTTTTTCCCCAGTCAAACTCTTGTTCCCATATGCAATGTGTGAATATAAGAAGTGGAAGGATTGGTGGAGGACATCTTTGAAGGCTCTTTCATAATGCAGAACATATTCTATATTTTTCAGCCCTCCAGAAGCAAAACATGCTTGCTTTAATTAAAACAGTTTTTGAGGACCACTAGCTGCCTATATTGTTAAAATCAGAGCAATACATTGGTAAACTTGAAAAGGACCTTAGAGAGAGATTAATATACATCCAGGGGATCCTAGGCACCCATTTAGGATCCCCAACAAAGACAAGAGGTAGGCCAAGCAGGCAAGACCATGGACTTCCTTTTCTCTTTTCTGTCAAAATATTGCCTAATTTTTGAAAGACTTTCTGAGTCAAAACATTTGAAAACCACACGTCTAACTCAACTCCATAGGCACATCATAAGTTCCAACTCTGCCATCTCTGACAAATATCACATAGTCTCTGCTTGAATATTTCTGGACATGGGGATCTCACTATCATAAAAAAGCTAATTCCTTGTTTAGAGTCCTTTTCAATGCAACTAAGTGAAAAATTACTTTCCTGTAACATCCAAACATGGGTCATCACTGCATACTCTGGAAACTTCAAATTATTTTACCTTCATATCACAAGAACTTCTTCTAACTCTCCAGTGCAATAGGTCATATATCCGCCTGAGTCTCCAATGGATTTTTCTGTTTAATTCTCATGTTTATTGAGTTGGTAATGAAACAGGAAATGTTTTCTCCTTACCTGTTAAAAATGATTTTTTCCAGAATATTCTATTCCATAGCATCCATATTCCAAGTTTCAGAAACACTCAGAGGGTGAGGTAACATTGATTGACACTGTGAACTGTGTTGGTTAGGTCAGGCTTTCTCATCTTTGGTACAACTGACCATTAGGGATGGATAAATGATTTGTCAGAGGGGGGTGTCATGAGTATTGTAGAGTTTTTAGCAATACGTCTGTCATCTATACACTCAATAGGGGCAATAACACAAATATCTCCAGACATTGTCAAATGTCCACTAGGGAAAGAAACCACCTCCATTTGAGAACAATTAATTTAACACTATAGAAATTTCTCACTCTCATAGCAATCTAATATGCATGTTCTTGGTTAGTGGATTGCTTTCCTCCACATGATGTCTTAGAGAGCCAGTGCCCTTCTATCTTTTGGCTCTCTGTCCCTTAGGAACTTGGAAGCCCTGCCCTCAGCAGTCAAGGGGAAAGAGAGGAGAGAAGGCACAAATGTTTCTTAACCATGTCTGCCAAGATGTGACCTACATACACCTTCTTACTTTCCAAGGGTGTATATTGGTTATGTGGACCCACCAGGATGAAGGGGGTGGGCTGACAAACATAGTCCAAGGTTGGACCACTAGTTTTCTTCTAATGACAACTCTATACCTTGGAAGGAGAAGCATGATGTATGTTGGACCATTAGCCAACTTTGCCTCACACCCATTTTCTATACCACAGATATTGATGGGTGTGTTAAATTGTTCACCTTTAATTCAAGATGTACCAACATTCCTGGGAGCTACTTTTGTATGTGCCATCTTGGCATTGCAGTAAGCAATGGACAACTGAATTTCAATGTCAGAGGGTTGGAATGTAAAATTGAGCAGATAGTTTATTGGCCAGCATTGGAAGGAAATATTGCCTTATAACATTGGGGTGTTTACATTTTCATGTTCTTTGCAGACATTGATGAGTGCTCCCAAGATCCATCACCATGTGGGCCAAATTCCATCTGCACTAATGTCCTGGGATCCTACAGCTGTAAATGCACCATGGGTTTTCATCCTAATCCACAAGGCTCCTGGAAAGATGGCAACTTCAGCTGCATAAGTAATCAGCTTCTTGTGTGTCTTTTCAATGGAATTCATGGCTCACTTTGTAAAAATCCTCACACTTCCCAACCTCTGTGTCGTCATTTTACATTTACGTCCTCCAGTGATTCTCTTTACTCACTCATTATATCAATCATTAATTCACTCATTCAATAGATTACCTTTGGAGCATGTATTATTCATTTATTTATTTTAACTTTATTGGAGAAATTGTGCATAAATCACAGAATTCCCATATTCTACCCTATTATTAACACCTTTCACCCATGTGACTCATTTTCCACAATTGCTGAATGGACGTTTTTACAACTATAATATCAAATATAGTCCTCAGTTTAAATCAGGGTTCATGGCTTTCTAATATTTGAGGAATAAATGAGGGAACGAAAACTTCCAGCCATAGGATTCCAAATTCTTATGGTGTTTATGGAAATTTATGGCTTTCTAAGCACATGAGCACTGAAAGTGTGCTGGATCTAAACCCAAATACATAACCAGAAAACTTTCTTGAAGTGATGTTTTTGTGGATGCATAAGTAGGCATAGAATTACCAAACAAAGGAGTCAAGTGTGGGAGAGGATATGCCCGGTAACTGAAGAACGAGGTGCAAGTGCTCTTGGGCTGAAAGGAGTTTGAAAAACTGAGGAAAGGTAGCTGATGGGTCGATATGGGAGATGTTCTAGAAAGTTTGGCAGGGCCAGGGTTCACAGGGTTGGCTCATTCTTCTGGTTTTGGGTGGATTGTAGTTGTGAGCAACTTAACTAAAGTAAGAAGGTGATGTTTTCCATGGAGATACCACAAGTAGCAATTAGCTGGAAGACTGCAAAGAGCAATTTCACATCCACAGATAAAAGAGGAACCTGGAAATGAGGAGAGAGTTAAAGTGAGGTGTTGTGCAAGGAAGGCAGATATACCTGGTGCATGTAGTGCAGGAAAGCCTTGATTCCAAGAAAATGCAACACAAACAAGAGTGAAAAATGTTCATGATGATCCTTTGCATTTTGGTGGCACTTTATAAATACCTTCATCTTGTTTCCAATCTTATTGGTGGCTTCTGGCCAAAAATGTTGACATTATCCTTGATTCCTTTCCTTTCTTCAAACTTCATATACAACCAGTTGGCAAATCCAGGGACATTGCTTTCAAACTAAAATGCAGATCACATTCTCTCCATGGCTCTCTGTGATGGTTGGGTTCATGTATCAGATTGGCCAGGTGATGGTACCCAGTTGTCTGGTCAAGCAAGCACTGGTGTAACCATTACTGCAGGGACATTTGTGGCTGGTTTAATAAAGCAGAAGGCTGGTTTATTAAATCATCAGTCAATTGGCTGAAGCTGTGACTGATTACATGCATGAAGGATGTGTCTTCCACAATGAGAGAGTGCAATCAGCTGGATTTAATGCAATCAGTTGAAGATTTTAAGGGAAACACACAGGAACTTCATGTCTTCCTCAGCTAGCCACAAAGCATTTCCTGAGAAGTTCACCAGAGTTTCCAGTTTGCTGCCCCAGGATTTCATAGAACACATTCATCCGAGTTGCCAGTTTGCTGCCTGCCCTATGGAATTTGGACTCATGCATCCCTACAGTTGTGTGAGACACTTTTATAAAAGCTTTTATTTAGATATCTCTTGTTGATTATGTTTCCCTAAAGAACCCTAACTAATACACTCCTCCTTGAGTTGCACCCAACATCATCATTTGCCTGGGCCAGGGCAGTCACTTTTTGCCTGGTCATCCTGCTTCATCCTCTCTCTAGCTGATTCCCCGCCCAGTGGTCAGAAGGATCCTGTTAACCTGTAAGATGTGAGATGTCCCTTCTCTTCTCAAAATCCTCAATGGCTCCCATCTCCACCTGTTAAAAAGCCAAAGTAGTCTATGGTCTAGCAGAATCTGTATGAGATCTGAGTCACCTCCCTATCCTTATCTTCTGCTTTTTGCTCTCCCACTCTGCTCCAACTACACCAGCCTCCTTGTTATTTGTGAAATCACCAGACACAGTCATGCCTCAGGGCCTTTGCTCCCACAGCTCCCTCTGCCTGGAATATTTTTCCCCACATATCTGCACAGATCCTTCCCTCACTTACTTCAGGTCTTTTCTCAAATGTCATCTCCTCAATGATGCTCTCCCTGCCTGTGCCTTTTAAACATGTACTTCCCTCCACTGCCCTTTCCCCCATCCCTTTCGATTACCTTCCCAGCTTCATTTTCTCCAAAAATATGTTTGTCAATTTTTACATCTTTATTATCTTTCTAAACCATCCTCTGATTAGAATAAAAGCTCTTCAAGGTCAGATAGTTTCATTGATTCCACAAGGTTTTATTGATCATCCACTGTGCCTAGTCTCTGTACTAAGCCCAGGAATACAGCAGTGAACAAGACAGACACAAATCCCTGCCTTCAGGGAGCTCACAGTCCATGGGGGATGCTAAACTTTCCACACTTATTTATAAAAGACTTTACATGGAGTTATCTTGAAAATTGCTTGGAAATTTATTCCATTTACACCACATCTGCTTTCTCGTGTAGCAGTCAAAAGCATGCAATTTGACTTTAAACAGGTCTTCCTCTTCCATTTACAAGTTGTGTGTTGTTGGGAAATCACTTAACCTCTCTAAGCCTTGGTTTCTGCATCTGTATAATGGGAATTGTAATAGTTCTCTATTGTTTCTATAATAAGTTATCACAATTATAATAATTGTAATAGTTCTCTATTGTTTCTATAATAAGTTATCACAAACTTAGTGGCTGAAAAGGCAGGGACAGAAGATTCACACATCCTTTATCCTTCTTCCAATTGTCCAGAACCAGGACACAACTGGATGCAAGAGAAGGTGGGGAATGCACTCTTTAACTTAATGACTTATAATTAAAATGAAGGGGGGATGGATCTGGGGTATAGCTACCATTCCTTGCCTTGAGTAACACTGTTCAAATTTGAACCCAGGCCTGTTTTGCTCCAGAGCCTGCAGTTTTGACTCTTGTATGATTCTGTCTGCAGCTTTGTTGGTGTTCTAGTGTGGTCCATGGTGTAACAGCATCAGCAAATCCCAGGGGCTTGTTAGAAAGGCAGCAGCATCAGTCCCTCCCCAGGCCTGTTAAACCAGAGTCTGATATTCCACAATCTCCTGGGTTTCCCAAGTGAAGCAGACATTACTGGTTCATAGATCACACATTACATAGCAAGGTTCTATATCAGTGCTTCTCAAATGTTCATTTACATACAAGTTGTCTGGGAATCTTTATAAAAGACAGATGTTGATTCAGAACATCTGGGGCAGGGCCTGAGAGTTTGCATTTCTGTCAAACTATCAGGCAATTCTAAAGCTGCTGGTCCTCCTCCCACACTTTGATTAGCAAGCCTCAACAACTTTCAACATCCCTGACTGTGCACCTCAGTTGCCCTCACTCTCTTGGGCTGGGTCCCTTTGCTGCCTGCTCTGGGTCTTTAACTTTGTCAAAATTCTCCCTTCCACACTGCCCAGGTGTGAATGAGTGTGCAGACACCACTGTATGCCCAGCTTATGCCACCTGCACTGACACTACTGAGAGTTACTACTGCACCTGCAAACAAGGCTTCCTGTCCAGCAACAGACAAAGGAACTTCAGGGGCCCAGGGGTGGAATGCAAAGGTGAGTTCCTGCCCCCTCTAAAATATTCCTCATTTGGTAGGAAAATGAGGTGGAATCTGACTGTGTAGCAGATGTAGTTACTTCTTATTTTTTCAGTGTTTTTTTTTTCTTAAAAGTTTTATTTTGAAATAATTTCAAACTTCACAGTTGCAAAAATAATATGAAAACATACAGCAAACTCTACCATGCTTCCCTATCCCAATACCCATATTCCAAAATGTTAACATTTTGCCATCCTTGATATCCCATCAATTATGTCTATCTTTTATCTCTCGCTTTCTGTATCTCTTTCTCTGCCTCTCTTTCTCTCTATCTCTCTTTCTCTCTTTCTCATCTATTTGTCATAAATCTATTTGTGTACATGTTTCAATCACTTACCTTATCTGTCATCTATCTAATTCATCTATCTGTATCCATCCATCCATTCACCCCCCAACCATCCATCCATCCATCCATCCATCTATCCATTCATGCTACTGTCTGTATCTATATCTATCAATCTATCCATCCACCCATCTGTCTATAATCTATCATCTATATCTATCTGTCTATATATCTAATCTCTAATCTATCTGTATTTACCCATCCATCCATTATCCAGCCATCCATCCATCCATGCACCCATCCATCATTCCATCTATTCAATCAATTATCTGTACATCTATGTATGTATGTATCTATCTATCTATCAATCTATCTGTGTAGCTATCATATATCTCTCATATATCTGTCTACATCTTCTAGTATCTATCTAATCTGTCATTTATATATATATCTGTAACTATATCTACATCTATATCTTTATCTATATCTATCTATATCTAATCTGTCATCTATATAATAGTCATATATATATGTATCTATACCTATCCATCCCCCAAACATCCATCCATCCATCCTTCCATCCATCCATCCATCCATAGATCCAACCTGTCTATCTATATCTTTATCTTTCTGCTCTCTATCATCTATCTATCTCTGTATCTATCTATGTAACCCTCCATCTATAATCCCTCGCCTCTATCTGTCTATATCTAATCTATATCTAATCTCTTATCTAACTGTATTTATCCATCCATCCATGCATCAATCCAATGATCCTTTCTATTGAGTATCTATCTATCTATCTATCTGTCTATCTATCTAATCACACATCTATATTTTTGGGCAGATGCAGTTACTTCTTTAATTTTCGTAAGTGTTTTTTTTCTTAAAAGTGTATTTTGAAATAATTTCAAACTTACAGGGTAGTTGCAAAGGTAAATCAAACCATATAGCAAACTCTACCATGCTACCCTATCCAGATACCCATATTCACAATATTAAATTTTAGCCACACTTTCTGCTTCATTCTATTACCTATCTGTCATGTATCTATCTATCTTTCTCTCTATGTATGTACTTATCTATATTTCCAACTCTCTATCTCTATCAATCTAGCATGTATCTGTCATCTATGTGTATATATCTGTTGTCTATCTAATCTGCCATTTATCTATCTTTCTACTGATCTATATCTATCTTTTGATCTATTATCTATCTAATCTGATGTCATCTAAATATCTATCCATCCATCTACCCATCCATCCATCCATTCATACATATGTATCATGTCTATCTGTATCTATATCTACCTATATATCAATCCATCCATCTTTAATCTATTATCTATATCTATTTGTCAACATATCTAATCTCTTACCTGTCTATATTTATCCATCCATCTATTTATCAATCCATCCCTACTATTTTTCTATTTATCATCTATCTATCTATGTATCATCTCTAACTTCTATCTACTTAATAAAACATCTATGTATAATTTCTAATCTATCTCTATCTTTCATTATCATGTCTGTCCACAAACATAATTTTATTCTTTTCTTTTCTAAATTCCTTTCTTTATTCTTTATTTTTTTTAATGTGCATAGGAGTGCATGGTTTTCTTATGACCTAGCATCACCTTCACCATAATCTCAAGCATGCCCAGATTAAAGGGGAGGGAAATACACACCCCCAGTCACATCACCACCTAACAGGAGCCTATGGGTTGGAAGATAATGTTTCAACCATATTGGAAACGCGGTCTGCTACGTAGGATGAGGCAAGTTTGTAAACCTGCATTTTTTCTGTCCAGATGTAGATGAATGTTCTCAAAGTCCCCCAGTTTGTGGACCTAACTCAAAATGCACCAACATGAAGGGGAGATACAAGTGCAGCTGTTTGCTTGGTTTCTCTTCTCCCACTGGAAATGGATGGATCTCAGGAAAGCCAGGCCGTTTTGCCTGTTCAGGTAATGCTCTCAGACATGGGGTGTTTGGTGAACACCTGCCATTGGGTTGTCTGACACTCATCTCCAGTGCTCCTCAGACATCAATGAATGCCTCAACAGTGGGATCTCCCTTGAGTATTCTATACTAACTCCTTTGGGGGCTACAGTTGTAGCTGCCAAGTTGGATTCATCTCCAAGAACTCCAGTTGTGGAGGTATACAGAACTGTTCTTCATTCCTTACCTAAGTCATTAAGGACCACTAGAGTTGACAATGTTACAACATAGTAATGAGTTCCTCAAGGATACAAAACTAATTAGAAGAAGATCCAGGATTTGAAATCATGTTAAGGGTCTATAACGAGCTAACTAGAGGGTGAGGCTCTACTTGACAGTAATGGGGACTTCTTATACTTAGAATAATGTTTCTTCCAGGGGACATTCCCAATATCTACAGACATTTTTGGTTGTTACAATTTGGGGGCAGAAGGGATGGCTGCTGGCATCTGGTAGGTAGAGGTAAGGGCAGCTGCTTAGCATCCTATAGTGCATAGGACAGCAGCCCAAGACTAAGGACTTTCTGCCCCACTTGGCAATAGTGCTGCGGGTGGGGAATCCAGCTGTAGGCAGAATTCAGACTTCAGTTTCAGAACTTCATCCTGAAGGTATTGGAATAAAAACTTGAAAGTTATTCTTTATTCTCCTTCCCCTTTCATATCAAATCAGTTATCAATCTTGGGGAATTTACCTGCTATATATCTCTTGAAACTTTCCATTCTTCTTCACCTTTGCTTCTGGGTTTTTAGTTACTCTAGCAGCCTCTTCACTGGTATCCCGCTTACTCAAGCCTTGTCCCCTTGAATTCATCCTCTTCACTGAAGCCAAAATGTTCTCACAAAGAGACAAGTGTTCCATCTTCCCTGAGTCTGTTGCAGCACTACTATTCTCCATGTTCTTTAAACTGAAGGTAACTCCATCAAACAAGGCTTGGAAATTCACCTGGCTTAATATAAAAGAGGATTACAGTCATCTTTGATTTTTCTAATACATCTGTATCCGTCAGCAATTATTGAGTAACAAATCACCCAAATACTAATAGTTAAAAACAACTACCATTTTTTTAGCTCATGATTCCATGGTTTGGCAGCTCAGGTTGGGCTCTGATGGTGGTTATTTTGTTCTCCACTGAGTTTACTCCTGTGTCTGTGGTCAGTTGTGGGTCAGCTTTGCTGATCTTGGATGGGTTGGCTTACATATCTGGGGCTTATCAGGGATGATACCTCCCTTACCCATGAGTTCTATCATTTTTCATGAGGTTAGGCTGGGGCTTCTTCATATGTAAAAGATAAAGGGCCTGTGAGAATGAGCAGAAGCACACAGACCTCTTGAAGCTTAGGTGTGGAAGGGACACTTTGTCACTTCTGCTGGATTCTTTTGTGGACATGAGTCACAGAGCAAGCCTAGCTTCATGGTGTGAAGAAACTGATAACCATCACTTGATGCTAGATACAAATTTGCATTGCATACAATCCATACGAACTCTGTGGAGAGAGGGAGGGGCAAAGACAGTGGCCATTGTTTCTATTTATGATAATTATGTTTTTAATGCAAATTTTATTAAGATATATTCACATACCATATGATTCCTCCAAAGTATAGAATTGGTCTCAGAGTGCCACCACCTAATTGCACAATAATCATTGCATTCAATTTTAAACCATTTTCATTGTTCCAAAAAACAAAAATAACAGATAGACATAAAAAAGAAAACCCCAAACAATCAATTCTCCTTATTCCCCCTATTATTGATCCCTAGTATTGGTGTGGTATGCTTTTTACTGCTGATGAAATGATACCAAGATATTACTCTGAACTACAGTCCATATCTTGCAATAGGAACTTTTTCTCCATATAACAAACTATTATTAACTCTTTGTACATGTGTTATACATTTGCATTAGTTCATAAAAGAACTTAATTATATTGTAGTGTTAATGTTATACAATATCCACTTCTTGATTCACTGTGTAAGAAAGGAATAAGTTTCGTTTTCACATAGAGACAGCATGGAATAAGGGAAATGGAGGCAAAACCAGTTGAAACAAGCCCCAGACAAAGAGAAGAGAGAATCTGCCTGATGTAAAGAGACATGAGGTAGTATCAGAGGCAGGAACTCACAGCAAAAAAAATAAAAATAAAAATTTGGGGGGGGATTGGCTAATCAGTTCAGAATCTCAATAATGAGCTAGTTGGCTCTCTGGGATTGGCTGTACAAATTAAAATCTCAAAAGATGAATTAGTTAGTGTTCTCGGATAGGCTGTAACCTCTGTAGTACCCAGTCAATGGGGAAACAGGGGAGGGACTTGCGAATTAGGAGTAGGAGATTTAAAGATCGCCATTGTCTTCCTCTGGCGCGCCAGCCTTCCGCGTGTTTGGCTGGACGCCCCATCTTGCAAGATCGTAAATAAATTCTTTTTTCCTCCAGAACCGAGAGAGTGTTTATTCCCTTACAGGTACCGCTTTATTTCCGACAACTGTAATCCAATCCAATATTTTAAACTCTAGCTTTCCCTTTGGTGGCATACATGAGTCTAAGAAACCCCTTCAGCCAAATTAACCTACAATTCAGCTTTATTAACTGTAATCCCAATAATGAGCTACCCTCATCACTATCCCTTTCCAAACATTTAAATTCAAACTTGTTAAAAATACTGTACATAATAGGCAGCCACCACCTTTCTCTAGCTTCAGTGTATCTCTTGGCATCCTATATTCTACATTTCATAACTATGAGTTTACATATTCAGTCTAGTTCATATTAGTGAAGTCACATAACATCTCTCCCTTTGTGTCTGACTTACTTAACTCAACATGATATCCTTAGGTTTTATCCATGTCACATGCTTCAGGACTTCATTCTTCTTATTGCTGAATAACACTACATCACATGTATGTAACACATTTTGGTTATCTTTTATCCTTTCATCAGTTGGTAGACATTTGGATTATCTCCTTCTTTTGACAATTGTGAATAATGTTGCAATGAACATCGGTATGCAAATGCATGTTTGTGCCCCTGGTTTCAGATCTTCTGGGTGTATACAGAGTAGCGGATTGTGAGGTTGTAGGTTAACCCAGAAATTTAGCTGTAGAGGAAACACTGAACTGTTTTAAAAGTGCTTACAATCTTTCTGCGTACATGGTGATGGTCAAAATTTATACTTAGGACCACACCTCCCTGAAATAGAGGTCAAGAAATGAGTTCATTGTGACCCAGAAAGAGAGAACATGGAAATTGGGGAGCATGACACCATCTGCCACAATTTAGTAACAGGCAGAATAAACCTCCTATCCATGTTCTCCTCTGATGGTTTCCTCGCTTGCCTTGACTCCAGATTTTCTCTTCTACTCACCAGATGTGGATGAATGTGCCAATCCCAGAGCTTGCCCAGAGCATGCCAGTTGCCATAATTCTCTCGGAAGCTACTCTTGTTCCTGCAACCCAGGATTTGCATCCATCAGTGGAGAGCTGAGTTTCCAGGGTCCAGGAGGGAGGTGTCAAGGTAGGTGGAGGCACCTGCTGGGAACTCAAGTCCAAGGGTTTTCTGAAAAATCAGCAGTGCTTGGTGAATGTGGAACTTGGCAGAGTTTAGTACACATGTCTTCAAAGCTGAAGCCAATCACATTCATTCATTCAGTAATTCAACAAATACCACTTGAATACCTATTATTCACCAGCTACAATTCTGGGTTCTGGGGATACAGTGGTGAATAAAACAGGCAAATGTACTTGTTTTCCTAGATCATATAGTCTAGTGGGTAGTGATATGCAACAAGAAAAAGTGAACATAATCTCTGTAATGTATAGCTAAAAGGGATGAAGACAAATATTGTAGACTTAAGAACAATGTCTAGAAATAGCAAATCCTCAGAGATAGAGGTTACCATGGGAGAGGGGAAAGGGGAGTGTAATTTTGGTAAGTATGGAGTGTATGTAAATAAAAAGAGGGAATAATAATGCAGGAAAGGTGGGTAGGGAGCACTAACTTAGAGTGGTAAGGAAAGGCCACTCTGAGAGTTGACATTTAAGAAAAATTCTTAATGAAGTAAAGGAGGGAGCTATCATATATCTGGGGATGGTGTTTCAGGAAGAGGGAATGACAGGTATGGAAGCCTGGAGGCAAAACCCCAGCCATGAGGCTAAACTCTTCTATACGTATTCTCATTTAATTTCCCAAAAAGCCTTATGATATCAGTGACATTTTATGCATATTTTAAAGACAAGGAAATCTCCTCTCCAGGGTGAATATAATCATTTGATGCAGGTTAAACAGCTGTGAAGGAGGAGAATCAGGATCTGCATCTTGTCTCTCTGGGACACCACACCCCATTATCTTTTGTATTTAAATGAAGTTCAACTGATCCAGAAAGCTCTGTTACACAGGGATGGCTTCCATAGAGGTGACATTGATTTAAATGCCAAACTCGCAGACCCCATGACTCAAGGATATGCCAGAAGCTGGGAAGCGGTCGTCTAAAATTTCCAGAGCCATATAGGCTTTGGTTTAAATACCAATTTTGCCTTCCTCAAGATATGTGACTTTTAGCATTTTTTTTTTTGAAATTAGAGAAGATGTGGATTTAGGGAAGAATCAAGCACAAAACAGTGGATTCCCATATACCTTCCTATTATTAACATCTTATATTGGTCTGTTATATTTCTTACAGATGATGAAAGGAAGTTTTTATAATGGTATTGTCAATTACATTCCATGGCTTAACTTGGAGTTCACAGTTTTGTAGACTCACACTTCTAATACTTAAAACTTATTACAAAGACACAGTAATCAAACAGCAAGGTACTGGCACAAGGATAAGCACATAAAGAAATGGAATAGAATTAAGAGGGCAGAAATCAACCCTCATGTTTAGGATGAAATGATTTTGACAGGGGTAAAGACCACTCAATTAGCAAGTCTATTCTCTCCAATAGATTGTGCTGAGCAATATGGATCTCCATTTGCATAAAAATGGGAGGTCCCGTACCTTACACCATATACAAAGGCCTAAATATAAGAGCCAGAACGTTCAAACACCTAGAAAATAACATAGAGAAGCATCTTTCAGACCTGATTTGCTAGGCAGTAGTTTTTTAGACCTTGAGCATTTTAAAAGCCTCAGTTTCCTCCTCTGAAAAATAGATAATATTACTATAGACCTCATAGTAATGCTATGAGCATTTGGTGAACTGATGACTATAAACGATTTAGCTCAGTGCCTGCCAGAAAGAAAGCTCAATGTGTTAGTAACTAATTTTTATGTTAGTTAAGTTACATAGCCCTTGATATGCCCCAGGCTCTATTCTAAGTAGTTTCATGGATACCAGTTCATTTATTCTTCTCTTCACCCCTTTAAGTTAGGTAATGTTGTTATCCCCATTTTCACATAAGGCAACTGAGGCACAAAGAGATGAAATTTTTGCCCAGTGACACAGATCATAAATGATATGACCATAATGTGTAGCCATTGTCTCCATGCTCTGGAAACAGTCAACTCTGCTGCCTCGCTGCTGACATTATCATCACCATCAGGTTACCATGGTAATGCATGTATAACAGAAAATATTCCATTTCTACTATTTTAAGTATACAATTCACTGGAACTAAGTATATTTATCATATTGTGCTACCATCCCCACCATCCATTAATAAACCTTTTCATCACTTTATTCAAACTCTGGATGCATTAAGCAATAACATGCCATTTTCCCTCCCGTAGCTCCTGGTAACCTCTAATAAACTTCCTTTCTGTATGAATTTGCTTATTCTAGCTATTTCATTTGACTGGTGTTATACAAATTCTGTCCTTTTGTTTCTGGATTATTTCAATCAGCATAATGGTTTCAAGGTTCATCCATGTTTCAGCACGTGTCAGAACTTTGTTCATTTTTATGGCTGAATGTTTTCTTTGAAAGGTTGATCAGAAGAATAAATGAGCTGATATCCACAAAGTACTTAAAATAATAAAATAAAAATTAATTACCCATCACAGGCATATACCATATTTTGTTTATCCATTCACCCTTTAATGAACACTTGGGTTGTTTCCAATATTTGATTATTGTGAACAGTGCTGCTATGTACAGCATTGTACAAATATCTGTTCCAATCATTGCTTGTGAATTCCTTTGTACATACACTCTTATTGTTTGGAGATGAATTAAAATTTATCAGAGAAAGAGGGAAGTAGTAATTTCAATGTGGAGGATACAGAGGAAGTGAGAATGAACCTTTGTAGCTCTCCAGATTATTAATGCAATAGAATCATCGAGTACCATGGGATTAGAAGTGAAATATGAGGAAGGCAAGTTTAGGTGGGGTGAGATTTGCAGGGCATTGTACTTCCAAATGAGTTACACTTTTATCCAGAGCATTTGGGAGCCCTATCAAAGGACTTCCATCATTTCTTAGTTTCTCTGGCTCCTAAGAAAAATACCGCCATGGGTTGGCTTAACAAAAGGAATTTACTGGCTCAGAGTTCACAGGCTTGAAGGCTCGCTTTCTCCAGGGTCAATAATATTTTGGCTGGTCAGCAATCCTTGAGCTCCTTGGCTTTCCCATCACATGACAATGCCCGCCTTTGTTTTCCTGGGTTTTCTGGCTCCTCCCTCTGGCTTTCTCTCCTTCTATGTCTGAATTTCTTCTGTTTGTAAAGGACTCCATTAATCCTGATTAAGTTCTAGCTTTATCAGTTGGGTCACATGTTAAATAAAATTGACATCTTCAAGAGGTCCTATTCTCAATGGGTTCACACACACAGAAATGGGAAAAATTGAAGAACATGTTTCTGTTTCTGGGATTCACAACTCAATCTACCATACAGTAGTCATGAATATGCCTCTAAATGTTTGCACTCACTGTATCCTTGAAAATGTGTTTAAGAAGGCAAGACTGCAGCCAGGGAAAACACTGGCTTCAGTCAGTGGTGAAGCTTCAGGCTTAGCATCCTTCATTCTTTCTACTTAGACTGGTTTTCTCCTTAGATGTGGATGAATGTAACAGGAACTCAACTCTTTTTGGCCCCAATTCTGTCTGCATCAGCATCCTGGGAGAATGTACTTGTTCCTGCCTACCTGGATTCTTTTTGGCATATCTTTATTTCCCTGAAATCCCTGAGGATTTCCAAAGTAAAGTAATTATTCAGTCCATGCTGAAGACTTCTCAGTGGATATCGAACTCTCCCAAAACCTTATTACCACACAGCACACACAGCAACAATGTGTTTTTCCTCATAGGAATCTATCATTTGAACATATGGATTTTCTCTTTCACATGTTATCAGCTGAGGCTCTGTGATGGATGGTAGGTCCAAAGTGGCCTTTGTTCATGACTGAAATTTGGTGGTTGTCTCTGGCTCAGCTCACCAGGGACCCTCAGCTTGCCTCATGGTCCCTTCAGAATGGCTGCTTGGGCTTCCTCATAGTATGGCAGCTGAATTCCAGGAAGGAATATTCCAAGTGGAAGAAAGCAGAAACTGACAGTCCTCTTGAGAGCTGGGTGTGGATGCCCAGAATATTACTTTTACCCCAGTCAACCTCTTGTTCCTATATGCAGTGTGTGAATATAAGAAGTGGAAGGATTGACAGAGTACATCTCTGGAGATGCTTTCATAATTCAGAACACATTCTATATTCTTCAGCGCAACAGAGGCAATACATGCTTGCTGTAATTAAAACTGTTTTTGAGTGCCACTAGCTGCTAATTTTGTTAAAATCAGAGAAATAGACTGGTAAACTTAAAAGGAACTTAGAAATAGATTAGTGTACATCTAGGGGCTCCTGTATACTCATTCAGGATTCCCAATGTAGACAAGAGCTAGGCCAAGCAAGCAAAAACATGGACTTCCTTTTCTCTTTCTGTCAAAATATTGCCTAATTTTTGAGAGTTTTTTTGAGTCAAAACATTTTGATAACCATGTGTCTATCTCAACTCCATAGGCACAACATAAGTTCTAACTATGTCATCTCTGACAAAATTTCACATAGTCTCTGCTTGAATATTTCTGGACATGGGGATCTCACTATCATAAAAAAGCTAATTCCTTGTTTTGACTCCTTTTCAGTGCAATTAAGAGCAGATTACTTTCCTGTAACATCCAACCATGGGTCATTACTGCATACCCTGGAGACTCCATATTATTTTATCTTCATATCACAAGAGCTTCTTCTAACTCTCCAGTGCAGTATATCATATACCCACTTGAGTCTCTGTTGGATTTTTCTGTTTAATTCTCATGTTTTTTGAGTTGGTATGAAACAGGAAATGTTTTTTCCTTACCTCTTAAAAATGATTTTTTTCCAGAATATTCTATCCCATAACATCCATATTCCAAGGTTCAGAAACCCTAAGATGGTGAGGTAAATTTTATGACACTGTGAACTGTGTTGGTTAGGTCAGGCTTTCCCATCTTTGGTTCTGCTGACCATTGGGGCAGGATAAATTGTCTGTCAGAGGGGGTGTCTTGAATATTGTAGACCTTTTAGCAATATCTCTGTCCTCTTCACACTCAATAACAGCAATAGCACAAATATCTACAGACATTGTAAAAAGTCCACTATGGGAAGAAATCACCTCCATTTGAGAACAATTAGTTTAACACTATAGAAATTTCTCACTCTCATAACAATTTAATATGATTTTTCTTGGTTAGTGGATCATTCTCCTCCACATGATGTCTTAGAGATCCAGTGCTCTTCCATCTTTTGGCTTCTCTGTCCCTTAGGAAGCTGGAAGCCCTGCGTTCAGCCAGTCGAGGGGAAAGGGAGAGGAGAGAAGGCACAAATGCTCCTTACCCACGTCTGCCTAGATGCGACCTACATATACCTTCTCACTTTCCAATAGTGTACATTGGTTATGTGGCCACACCTGGATGAAGGGGGTGGGCTGTGGAACATAGTCCAAGTAGGACCACTAGTTTCCTTCTAATGACAACTCTATACTTTGGACGAAGCATGATGTGTGTTGGATCATTAGCCAACTTTGCCTCACACCCATTTTCTATACCACAGATATTGATGAGTGTGTTAAAATGTTCACCTTCAATTTAGGATGTACCAGCACTCCTGGGAGCTACTTTTGTACATGCCATCTTGGTTTGTAGCAAGCAATGGACAACTGAATTTCAGTCAGAGGTTTGGAATGTAAAATTGAGCAGATAGTTAACTGGACAGCATTGGGAGTAAATATTGCCTTGTGAGCCTGGAGTATTTACATTTTCATGTTCTTTGCAGATATTGATGAATGCTCCCAAGTTCCATCACCATGTGGGCCAAATTCCATCTGCACTAATGTCTTGGGATCCTACAGCTGTAAATGCACCATGGGATTTCATCCCAATCCAGAAGGCTCCTGGAAAGATGGCAACTTCAGCTGCATAAGTAATCATCTTCTTGTGTGTCTTTTCAATGGAATTCATGGCTCACTTTGCAAAAATCCTCACACTTCTCAACTTCTGTATTCTCCTTTTCATTTGCCTCATCCAGAGATTCTCTTTGTCTTTACTCACTCATTATCTCGTTCATTAAGTCACTCATTTAACAGATTACCTTTGGAGCATGTATTATTCATTTATTTATTTTATTTTTATTGGAGAAATTGTGCATGAAACACAGGATTCCCATATACTACTCTATTATTAACACCTTTCCCCCATGGGACTGATTTTCCACAATTGCTGATTGGACATTTTTACAACTGTACATGAAATATAGTCCTCAGTTTAAATCAGGGTTCATGGCTTTCTAATGTTTCAGGAGAAAATAAGGGAATGACAACTTCGAGCCATAGAACTCCAAATTGTTTATGGTGTTTATGGTAAATTATGGCCTTCTATGCACATGAGCACTAAAAGCTTGCTAAATCTAAACCCAGGTATGGAACCTGAAAACTTTTTTTCACGTGACAGTTCTGTGGATGCATAAGTATGCATTGAATTACCAACCAAAAGAGTCAAATTTGGGAGAGGACATGCCCAGGAGCTGAAGTATGAGGTGAAAGTGCTCTTGGGTTGGAAGGAATTTGAAAAACTGAAGAAAGGAGGCTGATGGGTCGATATGGGAGATGTGCTAGATAGTTTGGCAGGGGCCAAGGTTCACAGGGTTGGCTCATTCTTCTGGTTTTGGGTGGATTGTAGTTGTGAGCAACTGAACTAAAGGAAGAAGCTGATGTTTTCCATCAGAGACTGCAAGTAGTAATTAGCTGGAAGACTGCAAAGAGCAATTTCACCTCCACATAAAAAAGGAACATGTTAATGAGAAGACAGTTAAAGGGAGGTGTTGTGCAAGGAAGGCAAATATAACTGGTGCATGTAGTGGCAGACATCCTTGAGTCCAAGAACAATGCAACAAAAACAAGGGTGAAAAATGTTCATGATGATCCTCTGTATTTCTGTGGCACTTTATAAATAGCTTCATCTTGTTTCCAATCTTATTGGTGGCTTCTGGCCAAAAATGTTGACATTACCTTGGATTCCTTTCCTTCCTTCAAACTTCTTATACAACCAATTGGCCAATCTAGGGGCATTGCTTTCAAACTAAAATGCAGATCACATCCTCTCCATAGCTCCCTGTGATGGCTGGGTTCATGTATCAACTTGGCCAGGTGATGGTACCCAGATGTCTTGTCAAGCAAGCACTGGCCTAAACATTACTGCAGGGACATTTGTGGCTAGTTAATAAAACAGAAGGCTGATTTATTAAGTCATTAGTCAATTGCCTGTAGCTGTGACTGATTACATCAATGAAGCATGTGTCTTCCAAAATGAGAGTATGCAATCAGCTGGATTTAGTCCAATCAGTTGAAGATTTTAAGGGAGACACACAGGAACTTCACTTCCTCCTCAGCTAGCCACAAAGCATTTCCTGAGGAGTTCATCTGAGTTTCCAGTTTGCTGCCCAAGGATTTCATAGAACACATTCATCCGAGTTGCCGGTTTGCTGCCTGCCCTAGAATTTGGACTCATGCATCCCCACAGTTGTGTGAGACACTTTTATAAAAGCTTTTATTTAGATATCTCTTGTTGATTATGTTTCCCTAAAGAACCCTAACTAATACACTCCTCCTTGAGTTGCATCCACCATCATCATTTGCCTGGGCCAGGTCAGTCACCTTTTGCCTGGTCATTCTGCTTCATCCTCTCTCTAGATGATTCCCCATCCAGTGTTCAGAAGGATCCCATTAATCTCTTAAGACATGACATGTCCCTTCCTTTCTCAAAATCCTCAATGGCTCCCATCTCTCCCTGTTACCAAAGTATTCTATGGTAGCAGAATCTGTATGAGATCTGAGTCACCTTCCTTTCTGCATATTCTCCTGCTCTATGCTCTCCCACTCTGCTCCAACTACACCAGCCTCCTTGTTGTTTGTGAAATCACCAGACATAGTCGTGCCTCAGGGCCTTTGCTCCCACAGCTCCCTTTGCCTGGAATATTTTTCCCCACATATCTGCACAGATCCCTCCCTCACTTACTTCAGGTCTTTTCTCAAATGTCATCTCCCCAATGACGCTCTCCCTGCCTGTGCCTTTTAAACGTGTACTTCCCTCCACTGCCCTTTCCCCCATCCCTTTCGATTACCTTCCCAGCTTCATTTTCACCGTATATTTTTTTGTCAGTTTTTTACTTCTTCATTATCTTCCCAATCCATCCCACCATTAGAATAAAAGCTCTGCAATGGCATATAGTTTCACTGATTCCACAAGATTTTATTGATCATCCACTCTGTCCAGTCTCTGTTCTAAGCCTGGGAATACAGCAGGGAACAAGACAGACATAAATCCCTGCCTTCAGGATGCTCACAGTCCATTGGGGATGACAAACTTTCCACAATTAATTATAAGACACTTTACATGGAATTACCTTGGAAATTGCCTGGAAATTTGTTCCATTTTCACCAGATCTGCTTTCATATGAGTAGCAGTAAAAAGCATGCACTTTGTATTTGAACAGATCTTTCTCTTCCATTTACCAGTTGTGTGTTCTTGGGAAATCACTTAACCTCTCTGAGCCTTGATTTCTGCATCTGTATAATGGGAATTGTAATAGTTCTCTATTGTTGCTATAATAATTATCACAACCTTAGTGGCTGAAAATAACACAAAAATTTTTTCAAGGTGTATTTTTTAAATGAATTAACTTTATTTATTGAATAAGAAAACATTCCAAACAAAACAAAGGAAAACAATGGGAAAAACAGATATAGTGAAATAAGTTATTCCTTCCAATATGCTCCCATGATACCAAAGAAAATTAATGAGTCATAGTCCCACCTGAGCATTCCCATATCATTAATATCACTCTTAACCTCTTGTGTGTTCTTATTAGATATTTTTTCCCTTTCATTATCCACTCCCTATCTCTAGTTCCCCTATATTCTGCACTAAAAGACACTTATTTTACATTTTTTTCTCTAATTTGGATGAGTTATACCATGCATTATCTCTCCTTTTATGTCTGGCTTATTTAACTCAATATTATGCCTTTGAGATTCATACACGTTGTCATATGATTGGTGACCTCATTCATTGTTACTGCTGATACTATTCCATTGTGTGTACATTCCACATTTTTTTATCCACTCATCTGATGAAGTACATCTAGGTTGTTTCCATCTCCTGGCAATTGTGAATAGTGCCACTATGAAAATTGGTGTAGAAATATCTGTTCGTGTCACTGCTTTCATATCCTCTGGGTCAATAATGAGAAGTCAAATTGCTAGATCATCGGGTATCTCAAGATCTAGTTTTCAGAGAAACTGCCAAACTCTCTTCCAGATTGTCTGAACCCTTATGCAGTCCCACTGGCAAAGAATAAGAGTTCCAATTTCTCCACATCATCTCCAGCATTTGTCATTTCCTGTTTGTTTAATGGCAGCCAAACATATTGGTGTGAGATGATACCTCATTGTGCTCTTGATTTGTGTCTCCCTAATAGCTCATGAAGATGAACACTTTTCATGTGATTTTAGCAATTTGTATTTCCTCTTCAGATAAATATCTTTTCATACCTTTTGCCCATTTTATAATTGGGCTGTTTCCTCTATTGTCATTGAGTTGTAGGATTTCTTTGGATATATAAGATGCCAGTCTCTTATCAGATACATGTTTTCCAAATTTTTCTCCCATTCAGTTGGCTGTACCTTTTCCTTTTCAAACAAAATTCTTTGAGCTACAGAAGCTTTTTGTTCTGTGGAGTTTCCATTTATACATTTTTTTCTTACATTTCTTGTCCTTTAGGTGTAAATCTAAGAAGCTACCTCCTAATACTAGGCCTGGAAGAAGTTTCCCCACATTATCTTCCAGGAGTTTTTTGGTACTGTCCCTTATAATGAGATATTTGGTACTTGTTGAGTTAATTTTTATATAGGGTGGGGGGTAGGGGTCCTCTTTGTTCTTATGGATATAGATATGCAATTATCACAGCCCCACTTGTTGAAGAGGCTGTTAAGTCCCAATTCAGTGGAATTGGGGGTTCCAGTTTGTGAAAGCTGCCATTATCAAAATACCCCAAATGGATTGGCTTTTATAAAGGGGGTTTATTTGGTTTCAAAGCTACAGTATGAAGGCCATGAAAATGTACAAATGAAGGCTTCAACACAAGTTAACCTTCACCTAAGGAAGGCCAATGGCATCTGGAAACACTCTGTTAGTTGGGAAGGCACATGACTGGCATCAGCTGATCCCAGGTTGTGTTCCAACTCCAATCTCAGCACCTGCATATTATTCAAAGTGTCCCTGTTGGCTGAAGCACCTGCTTCTGTCTGTGAACACTTTTATAGGTCTCCCAGTGATTCCAATACATCCCATCTTTAATCGGTGGGTAACACCTCCATGGAAGTTATACAATCAAACGCCTTGTCCACAGTTGATTGAGTCACATCTCTATGGAAACACTCAACCAAAGAATTCCAACCTAAACAACACTAGTTTGTTGGCACCCACAAGATTGCATTAAAATGCCTGGCATTTTGGAGGACATAATAAATCCAAACTGGCAAAGGGCCCTTATAAAATATCAGTCCAGCATAGAACTGGGGTACCTATTTCTGAGTACTCAATTTGATTCCATTGATCAGTCTATCCAAGCCCACTCCATGTCCCACCATGTTCTGCATGTCTTGCCCAATCCCCACATATCCTTCCCCTCTTACTGCTAACCCCTTGCTCCCACAGTTCCAGAAACACATGTCCCCTAATTTTTCCTCCAACTCACTGAGCAGGGGCCTGCATCTGGTCCACTGCACTGGCTGTGCCCTTTGCCTTGTATGCTGTCTCCCTCCATATGCACATAGCTCCCACCATCACCTTTTTTTTTTAACTTTCTGCCCATGAGTCATTTTCTTAGTGAAACTTTCTCTAAGCAATCTATTTAACCCTGTATCCCATCCCCTATACCAACCAGATTATCAGCAGAGACTTTTGTCTGTCTTATTCCACTGCTGAGTCACATCCAGGAGCATAATAGGTACTCAGTAAATGTTTGTTGAATGAATGAATGGTTATTTTGCACACAGATATCTTGGTATATTGCATGCTAACTGAAGTTTAGTTGGAATTTCAGTCGACCTGTTTTTATTTCATTCTTTATATGCATGAGAAAAAAAAATAGAATCTCATTGTATCAAAGGGCTCAATAATAGGCTAAAATCCATTAAGACCCTACTTAGTGCCAGACACCATAATGAACTCTTTAATTGCATCTCAGCAAACATGCAGAGAAGGTGTGATTACAATCTTCATTTTGCAGAAGGGTGTCACAGAGTAGGGAAGGAATATGCTCAAGGTTGCACAAATAATAATTGCTCAAATCCTGTTGACTTCTAGGCTATCAGCACTTTTAAATACTGGTTAGTGTAGTTGTTCAGGTATGAGATATTGAATAAATGACAGCAATTGATTGGATCCTGAGATGTTTTGGAAGTTGGAGACATGGTTTCCATTTATACCCAGTCTCAGCACTGCAGCCTCCTCAAAATAGTACTCAAAATAATGTGCATGTGTGCATGTTTGCATGGTCTGTGGGAGTGATTGATTAATTCATTCAGAAATATTTGTTGGGCGCATCATGTGCACCAGGCAAAAACACTGGTGGGGGTTTTGTGTAAGGCTGAACTTTGTCCTAACTCATGAAGACTGCATTCTAATGTGTGAGGAGGAAATAAGGGAATGGCACTTTCTAGCCATGGAATTCCACTTTATTTAAGGGTGCTTATGGAAAATTATGACTTTCTATGCACATGGACAATAAAGGGGGCTGAATATAAACATGGGTAGGGAAGAGAGAACTTTCTTGAGGAAGTGACATTTCTGTGGATTCATAGATATGCATTGAAGTTACCCAGGCAAAGGAGTCAGGGATGGATGAGGCAGGCCCAATAGCTAGAGTAGGAGGTGCAAATGTGAAGGAGCTTGAGGAACTGAGGAAAGGTAGCTGCTTCTTCCTTTCTCTAGTTGATTCTCCAAGCAGTGGTCAGAAGGATCCTGTTAACATGTAAGTGATGCCATGTTTCTTCTCTTCTCAGAACCCTCCATGGCTCCCATCTCTCCCTGTTAAAAAGCCAAAGTTTTCTTTGGTCTACCAGACTCAGAGATCTTAATCACCTCCCTTTTCTGATCTCCTCCTGCTCTCTGCTCACCCAAACTGCTCCAACTACACTGGCCTCCTTGTTATTTGTGAAATCACCAAAATAAAAGGTCCTACCTCAGGGGATTTGCACCTGCAGTTCCCTCTACCTGAAATGCTTTTCCCCACATATCTGCATGGATCCCTCCCTCACTTCCCTCAGGTCTTTGCTCAAATGTCATACCCTTTTTGAGGCTCCCCCTGCCTGTAACTTTTAAAAGTGAACTTCCTTTAATGGCCTTTTTCCCCCACCTTACTCATCCCCTTCCCTCCTTCATTTTCTTTATAAATTTGGTTGCTGTTTTTCTTTTTACTTTTTATTGTCTTCTTCAACCCTCTCCCCCATTAGAAGGAAAGCTCCACAATGGCAGATATTTTCATTGATTCCTTGAGTTTTTTGAGCATCTACCATGTCCAGGCACTGTTCTGAGCCCTGGGGACACAGCCATGAACAAGACAGTTACAAATCTCTGCCTTCAGGGATCTCACTGTCCATTGGGCATGATAGAATTGCCACAATTAATTATAAAAGTCTTTACATACAGTTATCTTGGAAATTGCCTGTAAATTTAGTCCATTTTCAACCAGACCTACTTTCTGAATGTATCATTAAAAAAGCATGTGCTTTAGTTGTAAGCAAGCCTGCCTTTTCCATGTAGCATCTATGGTTTCTGTGGAAGTCATGTAACCTTTCTGTGCCTTGGTTTCTGTATCTGTATAAAGGGAACTGTAATAGTTTCCTATTGTTGATATCATAAGTTATCACAAACTTAGTGGCTTAAAAGGACGCAAAAATTTTTTGAAGGTGTACTTAAAAATAAATTAGAATTATTTACCAATTAAAAAAAGCTTTCCAAACAGAATAAAGCAAAGCAATGGGAAACACAGATATTCTGAAATAACTTATTCCTTCAAATATAATCCCACTATACCAAAATAAAATTAATGAACCATAGTCACATCTGAGCATTATCATATTATTAACATCACCCTCAACATCTTTTGTGTTCTTGTTAGATCATCATTTCCCTTTAACTAGCTGTTGTCTATCTCTAGGTCCCCTATATTCTACATTATAAGACTCTTATTTTACATTTTTCATAGTGTTCATGTTTGTGGTGTTATGCAGTATCTCTCCTTTTGTGTCCGGCTTATTTCACTCATCATTGTGTCTTCAAGACTCATCTATGTTGTCCTATGTTTCACAACCTCATTCCTTCTTATGCTGCATAGTATTCCATCATGTGTCTATATCACATTTTGTTATGCACTCATATGATGAAGTCCATTTAGGTTGCTTCCATCTCTTGGCAATTGTGAACAATGCTGCTATGATGATCAGTGTACAAATCTCTGTTCATGCCACTGTTTCAGATCCTCTGGGATAAATACTGAGAAGTGAAATTGCTGGATGGTAGGGCAGCTCAATATCTAGTTTCAGACCAACTGCCAAATTGTCTTCCAGAGTGGTGGAAATATTAAACAGTTGCACCAGGAATGAATAAGATTTCCAGTTTGTCCACATCCTATCCAGCATTTGTAGTTTCCTGTTGGTTTAATGGGAGCCATTCTTATTTGTGTGAGATGATACCTCATTGTGGTCTTGATTTGCATCTCCCTAATAGCTAGCAAAGGTGAACATTGTTCATGTGTTTTTTAGCCATTGGTATTTCCTATTCAGAGAAATGTGTTTTCATATTTTTCCCCCTTCCTTAACTGGGGTGTTTGTTCTACTGTCATTGAGTTGCAGGATTTCTTTATATATACAAGATATTAGTCTCTTATTGGATATGTGATTTCCAAATATTTTCTCTCATTGAGTTGGCTCCCTCCTTAAGTTTTTGACACATTTCTTTGAGGTACAGAAACATTTAATTCTGAAGGATTCCAATTTATCTATTTTTTCTTTCATTGCTTGTGCTTTAGGTGTAAAGTCTAGGAAGCAACCTTCTAATACTAGGTCTTGAAGATGTTTCTCTACATTATCTTCTAGGACTTTTATGGTACTTTCTCTTCTATTGAGATCTTTGATCCATGTTGTGTTAACTTTTGTATAGAGTGTAAGTAAGGGGTCCTCTTTCATTCTTTTGGATATTGATATAAAAATCTCCCAGCCCCATTTGTTGAAGAGTCTGTTATGTCCCAATTCAGTGTATTTCAGGCCCTTATCAAAAATCAGTTGACCTTAGAATTGGGGGTACATTTCTGAATTCTAAATTCAATTCTATTGACTAATCTGTCTAACTTTGTGGGAATGCCATGGTTTATTGACCATTGTGGCTTAATAGTAAGCCTCAAATCAGGCAGTGTAAGTCATCCCACTTTGTTTTTCTTTTTTAGAATGTTTAGCAATTCTCGGAATCTTTTCCTTCAGAATAAATTTGATGAATAGCTTTTTGAAGTGTGCAAATAGGTTGTTGGAATCTTGATGGGCATTGCATTGTATCTATAGATCAGTTTTGGTAGGAGTGATGTATTAATGACATTTGGCAATCCTATCCATGAACATGGAATATCTGTCTATCTCTTTATGTCAACTTTTATTTCTTTAGTAGATTTATATTATTCTCTGTGTAGAGGTCTTTTACATCCTTGGTTAAGTTTATCCTTAGGAACACAATATTTTTTATTTGCTACTGAGCATGAAATCATTTTCTTGAGTGTCTCTTCAGTTAGATTGTTTCTACTGTATAGGAATACTACCAAATTATGTTCATTAATTTTATATCCTGTCATTTGCTGAATTTTTTATTAGCTGAAGTAGGTGTGTCATTGATTTCTTGGGGTTTTCCGAGTGTAAGATCATATCATCAGGAAATAATGAGAGTTTTTCTTCTTCCTTTCCAATGCAGAATCCTTTTATTTCTTTGTTTTTCCAAATTGATCTGGCTAGAAATTCACTCACAATGTTGAATAGTTGTGGTGAGAGACGGCAAACTTGTCTTGTTCCTGATGTTAGAGTGAAGGATTTCAGTCTCTCACCATTGAATACAAGCCACTCGCTACAAGCCAATCACACAAATAATCAGTTACAGTTGCATCTTTGGGAGATATTGGGAGTCATGGGAGGCTTCCTGGAGGAAGTGGCATTTAAGCAAGATGTGAAGAATGGGTAGGAGCTGGCCAGGGAAAGCAGAGGCAAAGAACAGCATGTGCAAAGGCCCTGTTGTGGGAATGATAGAAAGGGAGACTGACACAAGATGAGGCTTAAAAATATGATTGGGCCAGTTCATTTGGGGCCTTGTGGAGCATGTTAAGTCAAACTACATTAATTTTAATTGTAAGTGCTATAGGGATCTTTACAAGGAGGAGTGAGTGATCAAATGTGCTGCTCTGTGGAAAAAGAGAGCTGGGGGCAATGTGGTTTGGTGGGGATGTAGAATTCAGCAGAAGATCTGGAGCAAAGCACAACTGTGGAGAACAAGAAAAGTTTCCAGATGCTGAGGGATATTTAGGATGAAGAATCCACAGGGCTTGGGATTTGGGGACTGAATGGATATTGGGGGTAAGACATAAACACTTAAACTGAGGTACAAAGAGTTTAATCACCTTTTCAGGGACAGATGATTTAGGCTACAGTTTTTTGCCTGTCCTTTTGCCATACTATACTGTTTTCTTCTCATTTATAAAATTGAAGCTATATACCTACATATATATATATATATATATATATATATATATATATATATATATTTCAAAGTTTCCCATCTTAATAGCTTTGATTCTTTCAGTTCAATAGTTCTAATTATATTTACCATATTGTGCTATCATGAATAATATCTTTACTCCAAGTTTTTTGTCTCCTCCAGTAGAACCTCTGTACCCGCTGGAATAATTTCCTTTTCTCCATACTCACCTGACCCCTAGTAACCTTACTTTAGGTATTTCATTCAAGCGTGATTGTACAATACTTGTCTTTTTGTTTTTGGCATATTTTACTCATCATGAGGTCTTCAAAGTTCATCCATGTTATCACATGTATCAGAACTTCATTCCCTTTGAGGACAGAATGGTATACCATTGTGTGTATATACCACATTTGGTGATCCAGTTGTTTCAGTTTGCAAAAGCTCTTGGAATGCAAGATGATATAAACATGTTAGCTTTTACACTGGGGTCTTTTTAACTTACAATTTGCAGTTTTATGATCATGAAAATGTACAAATTTAGGCTTCATGAGGATGGTACCTTCTCTAAAGACAGGCTGCTGGCCTCTGGGACACCTCAGTCACATGGGAAGGCACATGGCTATGTCTGCTGGTCCTTCTCTCTTGGGTTTCATTTCTTCAGGTTCTGACTTCCCTGTCTGTGCCTTTTTGCTCTCAATTTCATCTTTGGGTGTTTCTCTGAGTTTCGTCTTTGAACTTCTGTATGTGTTTTATCCTTTCGTAAAGGATTCCAGCAAGAGGAACAAGACCCACCCCGAATGAGGCACTTCACCTCTCAATTGAAATAACCTAATCAAAAGATCCCACCCACAATAGGTCTGTACTCACAGGAATGGATCAAAAGGTCATGGCCTTTTCTGGGGTAATTAACAGGTTCAAGCTATCACATCATTCATCTGTTGACGGACACTTTTGTTGCTTATAACTTTTGGCTACGCAGTTTTGACTATTTTAAAAGAATTGCATGGCAATAGGTTAAAAAACAAGGAAATCCATTTATTTTCTTTCTCATCATTTTCCAACTGGTAGGCAGATCAAGGTGGGTAGACAATCCTGACTGTGAAGTCATCCTCGATCCCATTTCCTTCCCTATCATCACCTCGTCATCCTTAGCTATGGGCCTCATCCCCATGGTAGAGGATGGCTCAGTCCCTCTCTCTATGTTCTGGTCCATCCAGGCAAAAGGGGAAGAGGAAGTGGGGATTGGGCTCTTTCATTTGAAAGGCAGGGACAGAAGATTCACTCATCATTTATGTTTCTTCCAATGGGCCAGAACTTAGCCACATCTGGCTGCAAGAGAATTTGGAGAATGCACTCTTTAACTGAATGACCTATTATTAAAAGGAAGGGAGGGGGTGGATCTGGGGGGATAGCTACTTTTCCCTGCCTTGAGGGACACTGCTCAAATTTGAACCTAAGCCTGTTTTGCTCCAGAGAGTGCATTTTTGACTCTTGTATGATTCTGTCTGCATCTTTGTTGCTATTCTAGTGTGGTCCAGTCTGTTGCAGCATTAGCATCTCCCAGGGTCTTGTTAGAAAGTCAGAATCACTGGTCCCTCCCCAGGCCAGCTGAACCAGAATCTGATATTCCAAGATCTCCTGGGTTTCCCAGGTGAGACAGACATTACTCTTTCATAGATCACATGTTAAATAACAAGGGTCTAGAACAGTGCTTCTCAAACTTTCATTTGCTCACAGGTTGCCTGAGGATCTTTTTAAAATGCAGATGCCGATTCACAATGTCTGGGGCAGGGCCTGAGATTTTGCATTTCTCTACATCTCTCAGGCAGTGCTAAAGCTATTGGTGTTGGTCCAAACTTTGAATAGCAAGCCTCAACACTCTTCAATATCTCTGACTATGCCCCTTAGATGTCCTCATTCTTTCAGACTGGGACCCTTTGCTACCCACTCTGGGTCTTTAAGCTTGTCCAAATTCTCCCCTCCACACTGCCCAGGTGTGAATGAGTGTGCAGACACCACTGTATGCCCAGCTTATGCCACCTGCACTGACACTTTTGAGAGTTACTACTGCACCTGCAAACAAGGCTTCCTGTCCAGCAACAGACAAAGGAACTTCAGGGGCCCAGGTGTGGAATGCAAAGGTGAGTTCATGACCTCTCCAAAACATTCCTCATTTGGTAGGAAAATGATGTGGAATCTGGCTGTGTAGCAGATGTAGTTACTTCTTATTTTTTCAAATGTAGTTTTCTTCTTAAAAGTTTTATTTTGAAATATTTTCAAACTTCAAGGACAGTTGCAAAAATAATACGAAAAGATACAGCAAACTCCACCATGCTACTCTATCCAGATACCCATATTCCACAGTGTTAACATTTTGCCGCACTTGCTATCCCATCCATTATGTCTATCTTTCACCTCTTTCCCTCTCTCTCTCTCTCTCTCTCTCTTTCTGTCTCTCTCTCCCTCCCTTCCTCTTTCTCTCTCTCATGTGTCATAAATCTTTGTCTACATGTATCTATCATCTCTCTAATCTATCTATATCCATTCATCCACCCCCATCCATCCATCCATCCATCCATGCTACTATCTATATCTATCAATCTATCCATCCATCTTTCATTTATCATCGATATCTGTCTATCTAATCTCTTATCTATCTACATTTATTCATCCATCCACCAATCCATCTATCCTGTCTATCAATTTATCTATCTATCTACCTACCTATCTCTCTGCATATGTATCTATCATCTACCCTATCATCTATCTATCTATCTATCTATCTATCTATCTATCTATCTATCTGATTAGATATCTATGTAAAAATTTAAGCAGATTTAGTTACTTCTTTTTATTTTTTCAATTGTTTTTTTTCTTTAAAAGTTTATTTTGGAATATTGTCAAACTTACAGGACAGTTGCAAAAATAAAACAAAACTGTAGACAAACTCCACCATGCTATCCTATCCAGATACCAATATTCACCAATATTAATATTTTGCCACAAATTGCTGTCTCATTCTATTATCTGTCATCTCTCTCTCTCTATCTTTCTATCTCTCTCTCTATGTAGCTATCATGTATCTATTATGTATCTGTCTACTATCATCTATCTAATCTATTTATGTATCTGTCTATATCTATATATCTATGTCTATATCTTTATCCATATCTATATTTAAATATCTAGCTGTCTTTCATCTATCTAATCTGTCATCTATATTGTGTCATATATATATATATATATCATCCTTCCACCTAACCATACACCCATCCATCCATCCAACCTATCTCTACCTATCGATCTATCATCATCTATCTACCTATCCAACCATCTGTAATCTCTCATCTATATCTATCTGTCTATATATCTAATCTCTCATCTCTCTATATTTATCCCATCCATCCATCTGTCAATCCATCTGTCCTGCCTATCAATTATCTTTCTATCTATCTATCCAATCTATCTATATATCTATCTATCTATCTAATCACACATCTGTTTATATTTTCAAGCAGATGTAGTTACTGCTTTAATTTTTCATATGTGTTTTTTTCTTAAAAGTGTATTTTGAAATAATTTCAAACTTACAGAGCAGTTGCAAAGATAAAACAAAAAGATATAGCAAACTCAACAATGCTACCCTATCAAGGTACCTATATTCACCAATGTCAACTTTTAGCCACACTTTCTGTTTCATTATATTATCTATCTGTCATGTATCCATCTGTCTATCTTTCCATTTATCTATCTTTCCATCTCTGTAGCTCTATCAATCTAGCATGTCTCTGTCATGTATCTCTCTACATCTATCATCTATCTAATCTGCCTTTTATCTATCTAGCTATCTATCTATCTATCTATCTATCTATCTATATCTAGGTGCATATCTGTTGTCTATCTAGTCTGTCATCTATTTCATGATATATCTATATCCATCCATCCACCCACACATCCATCCATACATAGATACATCCTGTCTATCTCTATCTACAATCTATGTCTATCTCTATCCATCATCTGTAATCTATCATCTATATTTTTCTGTCAATGTATCTAATCTCTTTTCTGAATGTACATATCCATCAATCCATTTATCAATCCATCTAGCCTATCAATCAATCTATCTCTATCATTTGTCTATCTAATAAAACATCTGTGTATAATTTCTAATCTATCTATATCTATCAATATCATGTCTGTCCACAAATATTTTGTTCTTTTCTTTTCCAGATTCTCTTCTTTATTCTTTCCTTTTTATTTCTGTGCATAGGAGTGCATGGTTTTCTTATTACCTAGCATCACTTTCACCATAATCTCAAGCATTCCCAGATTCAAGGGCGGGGAACATACACCTGCAAGTCACATCACAACCTAACGGGAGCCTATGGGGTGGAAGATAATGTTGCAGCCATACTGGAAACACAGTCTGCTACATAGAATGAGGCAAATTTGTAACCTTGACTCTTTCTCTGTCCAGATGTAGATGAATGTTCTCAAAGTCCCCCACCTTGTGGTCCTAACTCGAATTGCACCAACCTGAAGGGGAGATACAAGTGCAGCTGTTTGCCTGGTTTCTCTTCTCCCACTGGGAATGGCTGGATCTCAGGAAAGCCAGGCCGTTTTGCTTGTTCAGGTAATACTCTCAGACATGGAGTGTTTGATGGACATCTGCTATTGGGTTGTCTGCTCACTTATCTCCAGTGCTCCTCAGACATCAATGAATGGCTCAACAGTGGGGTCTCCCCTGAGCATTCTGTGCTTACTCCTTTGGGGGATACAATTGTAGGTGCCAAGTTGGATTCATCTCCAGGAACCCCATCTGTGAAGGTATCGGGAGCTGTTCTTCATTACTTACCCAAGTCATTAAGGACTACTAGAGTTGACAATGTTATAAGGTAGTAGTGACTTGCTCAAGTATACATAAGTAATTAGAAGAAGTGTCAGGATTTGAACTCTCATTAAGGGCCTAGAATGAGCTAAATAGAGAGTCAGTCTGTACTTGAGAGTAATGGGTATTTTTGTACCCAGACTAATTTTTCTTCCAGGGGCATTCCCAATATCTACAGACAATTTTGGTTGTCACACTTTGGAAGAAGAGGGGATGGCTGGTGGCATCTAGTAGGTAGAGGTAAGGGAAGCTGCTAAACATCCTATAGTGCTCAGGACAGCTGCCCCAAACTAAGGATTTTCTGCCTCACTTGTCAATAGTCCTGAGGGTGGGAAATCCTGCTGTACAGAGGACTGAGACCTGAGTTTCAGGACTTCATCTTGAAGGTATTGGAATTAAGACTTGAAAGTTATTCTTTGTTCTCCTTCCCCTTTCCTATCAAATCAGTTATTGAATCTTGGGGAGTTTACATGCTAAATATCTCTTGATTCTCTCCACTCTGCCTCACCCTTGGTTCTGGCTTTGTAGTTACTCTAGAAGCTTCCTTACTGATATCCCCCTTGCTCAAGCTTTGTCCCCTCAAATCCATCCTCTTCACTGAAACCAGAAGGTTCTCACAAAGACAAGTGCTCCATCTTCCCTGAGTCTGGTATAGCACTATTATTCTCCACATTCTTTAAACTGAAGTTAACTCCATCACACCAGGAATGGAGGGCTGAAGCCCTCATCAAAACCCATGTCAGCTAGTATAAAAGAGGATTACTGTCATCTTTGATTTTTCTAATTCATCTGTAGCAGACAGCTATTATTGAGTAACAAATCACCCCAAATATTAATGTTTAAAAACAACTACTATTTATTTAGCTCATGATTCCATGGGTTGGCAGCTCAGGTTGAGCTCTGATGGGTGGTTCTTTTGGTCTCCACTGGGCTTACTCATGTGTCTATGGTCAGCTGTGGGTCAGCTTTGCTGATCTTGGCTGCGTTGGCTTAAATTTCTGGCATTCATCAGGGATGATACTTGTCTCGCCCACTTGTTCTATCATTCTTCATGAAGTTATGCTGGGGCTTGTTCTTATGGAAAAGGCAAAGGGCCTGTGAGAATGAGCAGAAGCACACAGACCTCTTGAAGCTTAGGAGTGGAAGTGATGCTTTTTCAGTTCTGTTGGATTCTGTTTGTCCAATGTGAGTCACAGAACCAGCCTAGCTTCAATGTGTGAGGAAATACGTTCCAAGATTTGATGCTAGATATAATATTACATTGTATGCAATCCATATGAGTTCTGTGGATACAGGGAGAGGTAAAGACTATGGCCATTTTTGCAAGTTATGATAATTATGTTTTGTTCCCTGCAAATTTTATTGACATATATTCACATACCATATAATCATTCCAAAGTATAGAATCAGTGTCTCACAGTACCATCACCGAATTGTGCAATGATCATTGCATTCAATTTTAAACCAATTTCACTGCTCCAAAAAAAACCTGATATTTAAAAAAGAAGACCCAAAACTCTCAGTTCCCCTTATTCCCCCTATTACTGATCTATAGTATTGGTGAGGTACACTTGTTACTGCTGATGAAAGGATATTAAGATATTACTGTAACTATAGTCCATTTCTTACAATAGGTACTTTTTTTTCCATATAACAATCTAGTATTAAGTCTTTGAACATATGTTATACATTTGTATTAGTTCATGAAAGAACTTATACTGTAGTGTTAATGTTAAACAACGTCCACTTCTTGGTTTACAGTAATGCAATCCCTCTAGTTTCCTTTTGGTGGTATACATAACTCTGAGAAACCCCTACAGCAAAATTAAATATAATTCAGCACTATTATTTATAATCCCAATAATGACTGACCCTCACCTCTATCCCTTTCCAAACATTTAAATTCAACCTTGTTAAAAATCCTGTTTAATAGGAAACCACCCCCTTTTTCTAGTTCCAATGTATCTCTTTTCATCCTATATCTACATTTTATAACTCTGATTTCACACATTCCATTTAGTTCATATCAGTGAAGTCATATACTATCTATCCCTTCGTGTCTGACTTACTTCGCTCAGAATGATATCTTTAGGTTTTATCCATGTTGTCGCATGCTTCAGGATTTCATTGCTTTTAACGGCTGAATAATACAATATCATATCTATAGAACACATTTTGTTTATCCTTTCATCAGTTGGTAGACACTTGGAATATCTCCTCCTTTTCGCAATTGTGAATAATGCCTCTATGAACACTGGTATGCAAATGCCTGGTTATGCCCCTGCTTTCAGACCTTCTGGGTGTATACAGAGTACTGATTGCCAGATCACCGGGTAACTAAGTAGTTTAGCTTTCAGAGGAAACACCAAACTGTTTTAAAAGTGTTAACAACCCTTCTGCTTACATGCTGAGAGCCAGAATTTATCTGTAGGACCACAGCTCACCACAAGACAGGTCAAGAAATGATTTCATTGTGGCCCAGCAATAAGTGGAGAATAGGGAAATTGGGGAGCATGACACCATCTGCCACAATTTAGTAACAGGGAGAATGAAGCTCCTATCCATAGTCTCCTGTGATAGTTTCCTCACTTGCCTTGACTCCAGATTTTCTCTTCTACTCCCCAGATGTAGATGAATGTGCCAATCCCAGAGCTTGCCCAGAGCATGCCAGTTGCCAGAATTCAGTTGGAAGTTACTCTTGTTCCTGCAACCCAGGATTTGCATCCATCGGTGGGAAGTTGAGTTTCCAGGGTTCAGGAGGGAGGTGTGAAGGTAAGTGGAGGCACCCGCTGGGAACTCAGGTCCAAGGCTCTTTGCAAAATCAGCAGTCCTGGGTGAGGGTGGAACTTGGCTGAGTTTGGGACACATATCTGCAAAGCTAAAGCCAATCACATTCATTCATTCACTAATCCAACAAATACCACTTTACCTATTATACACCAGGTACAATTCTGGGTACTGGGGATACAGTGGTGAATAAAACAGGCAAAGTTTTTGTTTTCCTAGACCATATCATCTACTGGGTAGTGGTACGTAACAACAAAGAAGTGAACAGAATCTCTGTCATGTATAGCTAAAAGGGATGAAGACAAATATGGTAGACTTAAGAATGATGTCTAGAAATAACAAATCCTCAGAGACAGAAATTTAGACTAGAGATTACCATGGTAGAAGGGAAAGGAGGGTGTAGGTTTGGTAGATATGGAGTGTTTGTAAATAAAAAAGAGGAGAAAATAATGCTGGAAAGATGAGTAGGGAGTGCTAACTTCAATAGAGTGGTAAGGAAAGGGCACTCAGAGAGTTGATACTTAAGGAAAATTCTTAAGGAAGTAAAGGAGGGAGCTATCAGATATTTGGGGATCATGTTTCATCAAGAGGGAATGATGGGTATGGAGGCCTGGAGGCAAAACCCCAGCCATGGGGCTAAACTCTTCTAGAAATATCCTCATTTAATTTCCCAAAAAGAACATATGATATCAGTGACATTTTATGCATATTTATAGATAAGGAAACATCCTCTCAAGGGTAATAGAATCATTTGCTTGAAGTTAAACAGGTATGAAGGAGGAGAATCAGGATCTGCATCTTGTCTCTCTGGGACACCACACCCCATGATCTTTTGTATTTAAATGAAGTTCAACTGATCCAGAAAGCTCTGTTACTTAGGGAGGGCTTCCATAGGGGTGACATTGATTTAAATGCCAAACTCCCAGATCCCAGGATTCAAGGATATGCCAGAAGCTGGGAAGCTGTCATCTAAAATTTCCAGAGCCATACAGACCTGGGTTTAAATACCAATTTTGCCTTCCTCAAGGTGTGTGACTTTGAACATTGTTTTTAAATTAGAGAAGATGTGGATTTAGGGAAGAGTCATGCATAAAACAGTGGATTCCCATATATCTTCCTATTATTAACATCTTGCATTGGTATGGTATATTTCTTACAATTGATGACAGCATGTTTTTATAGTGGTATTGTTAATTACAATCCATGGCTTACCTTAGAGTTCACTGTTTTTGTAGTCTGACACTTCTAGTTCTTAAATCTTATTACAAAGACACAGTAATCAAACAGCAAGGTACTGGCAAAATGAAAACATATAGAGAAATGGAATAGAGTTAAGGGTGCAGGAATCAACCCTCATGTTTATGACCAAATGATTTTGAAAAGGGGGCAAAGACCACTAAATTAGCAAGTAATATTCTCTCCAATAGGATGGTGCTGAGCAATCTGGATCTGCATTTGCACAAAAAGGGAGGGCTCCTACCTTGCACCATATACAAAGGCCCAAATATAAGAGCCAGAACATTCAAACACCTAGAAAATAACATAGTGAAGCGTCTTTTGGACCTAATTTGCTAGGCAGTAGTTTTTAGACCTTGAGCATTTTAAAGCCTCAGTTTCCTCCTCTGAAAAATAGATAATATTACCATAGACCTAACAGAAATGCTATGAGCATTTGGCAAACTGATGAATGTAGAGGATTTAGCTCAGTGCCTGCTAGACAGAAAACTCAATATGTTAGTAACTAACTTTTATTTTAGTTAAGTTACATATCCCTTGATATGCCCCAGGCTCCATTCTAAGCAGTTTTGTGGATACCAGCTCATTTATTCTTCTGATCACCTGTTTAAGTCAGGTCCTGTTGTTATCCCCATTTGCACATAAGGCAACTGAGGCACACAGAGATGAAATTTTTGTTCAGTGACATAGATCAAAAATGATAGGACTATAATTTGTATCCATGGTCTCTTGCTCTGGAAACTCTCCACTCTGCTGCCTCTCTGCTGACCTTATCATCATCATCAACAAATTACTATGGTAATGCATATATAACAGAAAATATTCCATTTCTACCATTTTAAGGGTACAATTCACTGGAACTAATTATATTTATCATACTGTGCTACCATCCCCACCATCCATTAATAGAACTTTATTCATCACCTTATTCAATCTCTGGACCCATTAAACAATAACACTCCACTTTCTGTACTGTAGCTCCTGGTAACCTCTAATCAACTTCCTCTTCGTACGAATTTGATTATTCTAGGTATTTCATTTGACTGGTGTTTTACAATATTTATCCTTTTGTGTCTGGCTTATTTCAATCAGCATAATGGTTTCAATGTTCATCCATGTTGTAGCATGTGTCATAACTTTGTTCATTTTTACAGATGAATATTTTCTTTAAAATATTTTCTTTTAAATGTTGATCAGAAGAATAAATGAGCTGATGTCCACAAAGCAATTAAAATAATAATACAAAAATTAATTATCATTCATAGTTATATACCACATTATGTTTATATATTCACGCCCTTAATGGACACTTGAGTTGTTTCCAAATTTGATTATTGTGAACAATGCTGCTATGTACAGCATTGTACAAATATCTGTTCCAATCCGTGTTTGGAATTCCTTTGTATATTTATTGTTATTGTTTGGAGATGAATTAAAATTTATCAGGGAAAGAGGGAATAAAGCATTTTCAATGTGGAGGGTACAGCAGATGTGAAAATGAACCTTCATAGCTCTCCAGATTATTAATGCAATAGAATCATCAAGTACCAAGGGATTAGAAGTAAATTATGAGAGATGCACTTTGAGGTGAGATGAGATTTGCAGGGCATTGTACTTCCAAATGATGAGTTACAGTTTTATCCTGAGCATTCGGGAGCCCTATCAAAGGACTTCCATCATGTCTTAGTTTCTCTGGCTCGTAAGAAAAATAACCACCACAGGTTGGCTTAACAGAAGGAATTTATTGGCTCAGAGTTCAGAGGCTTGGTGGCTTGCTTTCTCCACGGTCGAAAACATTTTGGTTGGCCAGCAATCCTTGAGCTCCATGGATTTCCCATCACATGACAATGCCCTACTTTGTTTTTCTGAGTTTTCTGGCTCCTCCCTCTGGCTTTCTCTCCTACTGTGTCTGAATTTCTTCTCCTTATAAAGTACTCCATTATCCCTAATTAAGTACCAGCCTTATCAAATGGGTCACAGGTTAAATAAAATTGACATCTTCAAGAGCTCCTATGCTCAATGGGTTCACACACACAGAAATGGGAGAAATTAAAGAACATGTTTCTCTTTCTGGGATTCACAACTCAAACAACAGTACATTGGTCATGAGTATGCCTCTAAACATCTGCTCTCACTGTATCATTGAAAATGAGTTTAAGAAGGAAAGACTGCAGCCAGGGAAAACACTGGCTTCAGTTAGTGGTGAAGTTTCAGGCTTAGCATCCTTCATTTCTTCTACTTAGACCAGTTTTCTGCTTAGATGTGGATGAATGTTTAAGGAAATCAACTCTTTTTGGCCCCAATTCTTTCTGCATCAACATCCTGGCAGAATATACTTGTTTCTGCCTATCTGGATACTTTTTGGCCTATCTTTGGTTCCCTGAGATCCCTGCAGCTTTCCTAAGTAAAGTAATTCTTCAGGTCGTGCTGAAGACTTCTCAGTGGATATCAAACTATCCTAAAACCTTATTAGCTAATTACAGTGACAGTGTGTATTTCCTCATTGGACTCTATGGGTTGACCATATGTTTTTTTCTTTCACATGTTATCAGCTGGGGCTCTGTGATGGATGGTAGGTCCAAAGTGGCCTTGCTTCCATGAGTGACATTTGGTAGTGGTCTCTGGCTCAAAGCACTCCAGGGACCCTCATCTTGTCTCATGGGCCTTTCAAAATGGCTGCTTGGGCTTCCTCATAGTATGGCAGCTGAATACCAGGAAGGAATATTCCAAGTGGAAGAAAGCAGAAACTGACAGTCCTCTTGAGGGCTGGGCATGGATGTCCCAGAATAATTACTTTTTCCCCAGTCAAACTCTTGTTCCCATATGCAATGTGTGAATATAAGAAGTGGAAGGATTGGTGGAGGACATCTTTGAAGGCTCTTTCATAATGCAGAACATATTCTATATTTTTCAGCCCTCCAGAAGCAAAACATGCTTGCTTTAATTAAAACAGTTTTTGAGGACCACTAGCTGCCTATATTGTTAAAATCAGAGCAATACATTGGTAAACTTGAAAAGGACCTTAGAGAGAGATTAATATACATCCAGGGGATCCTAGGCACCCATTTAGGATCCCCAACAAAGACAAGAGGTAGGCCAAGCAGGCAAGACCATGGACTTCCTTTTCTCTTTTCTGTCAAAATATTGCCTAATTTTTGAAAGACTTTCTGAGTCAAAACATTTTGAAAACCACACGTCTAACTCAACTCCATAGGCACATCATAAGTTCCAACTCTGCCATCTCTGACAAATATCACATAGTCTCTGCTTGAATATTTCTGGACATGGGGATCTCACTATCATAAAAAAGCTAATTCCTTGTTTAGAGTCCTTTTCAATGCAACTAAGTGAAAAATTACTTTCCTGTAACATCCAAACATGGGTCATCACTGCATACTCTGGAAACTTCAAATTATTTTACCTTCATATCACAAGAACTTCTTCTAACTCTCCAGTGCAATAGGTCATATATCCGCCTGAGTCTCCAATGGATTTTTCTGTTTAATTCTCATGTTTATTGAGTTGGTAATGAAACAGGAAATGTTTTCTCCTTACCTGTTAAAAATGATTTTTTCCAGAATATTCTATTCCATAGCATCCATATTCCAAGTTTCAGAAACACTCAGAGGGTGAGGTAACATTGATTGACACTGTGAACTGTGTCGGTTAGGTCAGGCTTTCTCATCTTTGGTACAATTGACCATTAGGGATGGATAAATGATTTGTCAGAGGGGGGTGTCATGAGTATTGTAGAGTTTTTAGCAATATGTCTGTCATCTATACACTCAATAGGGGCAATAACACAAATATCTCCAGACATTGTCAAATGTCCACTAGGGAAAGAAACCACCTCCATTTGAGAACAATTAATTTAACACTATAGAAATTTCTCACTCTCATAGCAATCTAATATGCATGTTCTTGGTTAGTGGATTGCTTTCCTCCACATGATGTCTTAGAGTGCCAGTACCCTTCTATCTTTTGGCTCTCTGTCCCTTAGGAACTTGGAAGCCCTGCCCTCAGCAGTCAAGGGGAAAGAGAGGAGAGAAGGCACAAATGTTTCTTAACCATGTCTGCCAAGATGTGACCTACATACACCTTCTTACTTTCCAAGGGTGTATATTGGTTATGTGGACCCACCAGGATGAAGGGGGTGGGCTGACAAACATAGTCCAAGGTTGGACCACTAGTTTTCTTCTAATGACAACTCTATACCTTGGAAGGAGAAGCATGATGTATGTTGGACCATTAGCCAACTTTGCCTCACACCCATTTTCTATACCACAGATATTGATGGGTGCGTTAAATTGTTCACCTTTAATTCAAGATGTACCAACATTCCTGGGAGCTACTTTTGTATGTGCCATCTTGGCATAGCAGTAAGCAATGGACAACTGAATTTCAATGTCAGAGGGTTGGAATGTAAAATTGAGCAGATAGTTTATTGGCCAGCATTGGAAGGAAATATTGCCTTATAACATTGGGGTGTTTACATTTTCATGTTCTTTGCAGACATTGATGAGTGCTCCCAAGATCCATCACCATGTGGGCCAAATTCCATCTGCACTAATGTCCTGGGATCCTACAGCTGTAAATGCACCATGGGTTTTCATCCTAATCCACAAGGCTCCTGGAAAGATGGCAACTTCAGCTGCATAAGTAATCATCTTCTTGTGTGTCTTTTCAATGGAATTCATGGCTCACTTTGTAAAAATCCTCACACTTCCCAACCTCTGTGTCGTCATTTTACATTTACGTCCTCCAGTGATTCTCTTTACTCACTCATTATATCAATCATTAATTCACTCATTCAATAGATTACCTTTGGAGCATGTATTATTCATTTATTTATTTTAACTTTATTGGAGAAATTGTGCATAAATCACAGAATTCCCATATTCTACCCTATTATTAACACCCTTCACCCATGTGACTCATTTTCCACAATTGCTGAATGGACGTTTTTACAACTATAATATCAAATATAGTCCTCAGTTTAAATCAGGGTTCATGGCTTTCTAATATTTGAGGAATAAATGAGGGAACGAAAACTTCCAGCCATAGGATTCCAAATTCTTTATGGTGTTTATGGAAATTTATGGCTTTCTAAGCACATGAGCACTGAAAGTGTGCTGGATCTAAACCCAAATACATAACCAGAAAACTTTCTTGAAGTGATGTTTTTGTGGATGCATAAGTAGGCATAGAATTACCAAACAAAGGAGTCAAGTGTGGGAGAGGATATGCCCGGTAACTGAAGAACGAGGTGCAAGTGCTCTTGGGCTGAAAGGAGTTTGAAAAACTGAGGAAAGGTAGCTGATGGGTCGATATGGGAGATGTTCTAGAAAGTTTGGCAGGGCCAGGGTTCACAGGGTTGGCTCATTCTTCTGGTTTTGGGTGGATTGTAGTTGTGAGCAACTTAACTAAAGTAAGAAGGTGATGTTTTCCATGGAGATACCACAAGTAGCAATTAGCTGGAAGACTGCAAAGAGCAATTTCACATCCACAGATAAAAGAGGAACCTGGAAATGAGGAGAGAGTTAAAGTGAGGTGTTGTGCAAGGAAGGCAGATATACCTGGTGCATGTAGTGCAGGAAAGCCTTGATTCCAAGAAAATGCAACACAAACAAGAGTGAAAAATGTTCATGATGATCCTTTGCATTTTGGTGGCACTTTATAAATACCTTCATCTTGTTTCCAATCTTATTGGTGGCTTCTGGCCAAAAATGTTGACATTATCCTTGATTCCTTTCCTTTCTTCAAACTTCATATACAACCAGTTGGCAAATCCAGGGACATTGCTTTCAAACTAAAATGCAGATCACATTCTCTCCATGGCTCTCTGTGATGGTTGGGTTCATGTATCAGATTGGCCAGGTGATGGTACCCAGTTGTCTGGTCAAGCAAGCACTGGTGTAACCATTACTGCAGGGACATTTGTGGCTGGTTTAATAAAGCAGAAGGCTGGTTTATTAAATCATCAGTCAATTGGCTGAAGCTGTGACTGATTACATGAATGAAGGATGTGTCTTCCACAATGAGAGAGTGCAATCAGCTGGATTTAATGCAATCAGTTGAAGATTTTAAGGGAAACACACAGGAACTTCATGTCTTCCTCAGCTAGCCACAAAGCATTTCCTGAGAAGTTCACCAGAGTTTCCAGTTTGCTGCCCCAGGATTTCATAGAACACATTCATCCGAGTTGCCAGTTTGCTGCCTGCCCTATGGAATTTGGACTCATGCATCCCTACAGTTGTGTGAGACACTTTTATAAAAGCTTTTATTTAGATATCTCTTGTTGATTATGTTTCCCTAAAGAACCCTAACTAATACACTCCTCCTTGAGTTGCACCCAACATCATCATTTGCCTGGGCCAGGGCAGTCACTTTTTGCCTGGTCATCCTGCTTCATCCTCTCTCTAGCTGATTCCCCGCCCAGTGGTCAGAAGGATCCTGTTAACCTGTAAGATGTGAGATGTCCCTTCTCTTCTCAAAATCCTCAATGGCTCCCATCTCCACCTGTTAAAAAGCCAAAGTAGTCTATGGTCTAGCAGAATCTGTATGAGATCTGAGTCACCTCCCTATCCTTATCTTCTGCTCTTTGCTCTCCCACTCTGCTCCAACTACACCAGCCTCCTTGTTATTTGTGAAATCACCAGACACAGTCATGCCTCAGGGCCTTTGCTCCCACAGCTCCCTCTGCCTGGAATATTTTTCCCCACATATCTGCACAGATCCTTCCCTCACTTACTTCAGGTCTTTTCTCAAATGTCATCTCCTCAATGATGCTCTCCCTGCCTGTGCCTTTTAAACGTGTACTTCCCTCCACTGCCCTTTCCCCCATCCCTTTCGATTACCTTCCCAGCTTCATTTTCTCCAAAAATATGTTTGTCAATTTTTACATCTTTATTATCTTTCTAAACCATCCTCTGATTAGAATAAAAGCTCTTCAAGGTCAGATAGTTTCATTGATTCCACAAGGTTTTATTGATCATCCACTGTGCCTAGTCTCTGTACTAAGCCCAGGAATACAGCAGTGAACAAGACAGACACAAATCCCTGCCTTCAGGGAGCTCACAGTCCATGGGGGATGCTAAACTTTCCACACTTATTTATAAAAGACTTTACATGGAGTTATCTTGAAAATTGCTTGGAAATTTATTCCATTTACACCACATCTGCTTTCTCGTGTAGCAGTCAAAAGCATGCAATTTGGCTTTAAACAGGTCTTCCTCTTCCATTTACAAGTTGTGTGTTGTTGGGAAATCACTTAACCTCTCTAAGCCTTGGTTTCTGCATCTGTATAATGGGAATTGTAATAGTTCTCTATTGTTTCTATAATAAGTTATCACAAACTTAGTGGCTGAAAATGATTCAAAAATAATTTCAAGGTGTATTTTTAAATGAATTAAGTTTATTTATCAAATAAGAATGCATTCCAGATCAAACAAAGGAAAGCAATGGGAAAAACAGATATCCTGAAATAACTTACTCTTCCAATATGCTCCCACCTTACCAAAGAAAATTAGTGAATCATAGTCCCACCTAAGCATTCCCATATCATTAATATCACTCTTAACATCTTGTTTGTTCTTATTAGATTATTGTTTCCCTTTCACTAGTCACTGTCTATCTCTAGTTCCCCTATATTCTACACTAAAAGACATTTATTTCACATTTTTCCTAGAGTACAGATGAGTTGTAACATGCAATATCTCTCCTGTTGTGTCTGGCCTATTTCACTCAGCATTGTGCCTTCAAGATCCATACATGTTGTCATACGTTTTGCAACCTCATTCATTGTTACTGCTGATACTATTCCATTGTGTGTACATTCCGCATTTTGTTATCCATTCATCTGATGAGGTACATTTTGGTTGTTTCCATCTCTTGGCAATTGTGAACAGTGCCACTATGAAGATTGGTGTCAAAATATCTGTTCATATCACTACTTTCAGATCCTCTGGGTCAATATTGAGAAGTCAAATTGCCAGATTATAGGGTAACTCAAGATCTAGTTGTCTGAAAAACTGCCAAACTCTCTTCCAGATTGTCTGAACCCTTATGGAGTCCCACTGGCAATGAATAAGAGTTCCAATTTCTCCACAGCATCTCCAGCATTTGTCATTTCCTGTTTGTTTAATGGCAGCCAAACTTACTGGTGTGAGATGATACCTCATTGTGCTCTTGATTTGTGTCTCCCTAATAGCTCATGAAGATGAACATTTTCCATGTGATTTTAGCAATTTGTATTTCCTCTTCAGATGAATATCTTTTCATACCTTTTGCCCATTTTATAATTGCACTGTTTGCTCTATTGTGATTGAGTTGTAGGATTTCTTTATATGTACAAAATACCAGTCTCTTATAAGATACGTGTTTTCCAAATATTTTCTCCCATTCAGTTGGCTGCATCTTTTCCTTTTCAACAAATTCCTTTGAGATACAGAAGCTTTTAGTTCTGTGGAGTTCCCATTTATATATTTTTTTCTTACATTGCTTGTCCTTTAGGTGTAAATCTAAGAAGCTACCTCCTAATACTAGGCCTTGAAGAAGTTTACCCATGTTATTTTCCAGGAGTTTTATGGTACTGTCCCTCATATTGAGATATTTGACACACGTTGAGTTAATTTTATATAGGGAGTGAGGTAGGGATCCTCTTTCTTCTTATGGATTAGATATCCAATTATCACTGCCCCACTTGTTAAAGAAGGTCTTATATACCAGTTCAGTGCATTTGGGGGCTGTTCCAGTTTGTGAAAGCTGCCATTATCAGTATATCCTAAATGGATTGGCTTTTATAAAGGGGGTTTATTTGGTTTCAAAGCTACAGTATGAAGGCCATGAAAATGTGCAAATGAAGGCTTCAACACAAGTTTACCTTCACCTAAAGAAGGCCAATGGCATCTGGAAACACTCTGTTAGTTGGGAAGGCACATGACTGGCATCGGCTGATCCCAGGTTGTGTTCCAGCTCCAATCTCAGCTCCTGTGTATTCTTCAATGGGTCTCTCTTGGCTGCAGCACCTCCTTCTGTCTGTGAACACTTTTATAGTACTCCCAGTAATTCCAATAACACCCACCCTTAATGGGCGAGTAACACCTCCATGGAAGGTATCCAATCAAAGCCTTGTCCACAGTTGACTGAGTCACATCTCCATGGAAACACTCAAAGGATTCCAACCTAAATACTAGTATTTTGGCCCCCAGAAGATTGAATTAAAGTACATGGCATTTTGGAAGACATAATAAATCCAAACTGGCAAAAGGGCCTTTTAAAAAATCAGTCCAACATACATCTGGTGTGCCTATTTCTGAGTTCTCGGTTTGATTCCATTGATCAATTTATCTATCTTTGTATCAATACCATGCTATTTTCATTACTGCAGCTTTATAGTAGGTTTCAGCATCAGGCAGTTTAAGTCCTCCCATTTCATTTTTCTTTTTCAAAAAATGAAACATTAGCTTTTTGAAGCATCTTTCTCTTCCAAAAAAATTTGATGACTAGCTTTTCCAAGAATGTGAATTAGATTATTGGGAACTTGATGGGAATTGAATTGAATCAATAGATCAGTTTTAGTAGGATTCACATTTTAACAATGTTTAACCTTCCTATCTATGAACATGGAATATCGCACCATCTCTTTACATTCTGTTTTATTTTTTTCAGTTAAGTTATATAATTTTGAGTGTAGAGATCTTTTCCATGCTTGGTTAACTTGCCCACTTTGCTTTTTCATTGGCGCTCAGGGAGACTCAGGGCTTGGCTGGGTGAGAGAAAACTCATGGGTCTGAAAAAGATGTCAATCTCTGTGTCCTCACCTTTCAGATAGGAAGTAGCATTCAAAAAGTTTGACTGTTTGTAGTAAGACACTTCCCAGGGTGGAAGGGAATTAGTCCTTGGGCAAGCATCTCAAGCTCTTCCTTATCTCATCAGATTCATGGATATCAGGGGGACTCCCTGATGACATCCCCTAATGGGATCATGGTGAGGTTCAACTGCATGTAGAATTGAGTGTGTAGGTTTCGGAGTCTCATTTCTTCCTGGGCTTGAATCTTGTTTCCAGTACTTCATTACCATGGTGACCATAGGTATTTGGGTAGATTTCCCAGATCCTCCATTTCTATGGGTAAAAATGAGAGCAAGCCAAGTACTAATCTCACACAGATTTCAGTGAGGATTAAATGAAATATGATACAGGCATTACTTTGAATGTTCCCTGGAACAAGGTTTTGCTGTGTATTAATATTATCATTATTTATTATTATTATTATTCCCCAAGTAGGCAAAACAAATTATCTGGTTCTCACTGGCTGGCTGCAGCTGGGTCAAGGCTGGTTGCCAATGAAAAGCAAGGGCAATAGCCAAGATTCCCAGACTCTCAGGGTTTATCCCTTCTATTCTGCCATTTGTGCTTCCTATCCATGGCAGGAGATGTGAATTCTGGGCATCCATTTTCATAACTGAAAGATGGAGTCCTTACTTTTACCTTATAGTAGGGTGACCAGATATCCTTTTTTTGCCAACATCTGGGGTGTTTCCCAAGACTGGGGACATTCAATTCTAATGGCAGGGACTTCTTGGGCAATCTGGGGACTCACCCTTCCTCAAAGCATTACTTTCAGGGACTGGAGATAATGCATGTAAGTAACTGGGTGCATGGGAGTTGACTCTGAAACAGAAGTACTTTTTATAATTTTAATGTCTATTGCCTGAGTCTCAATTTTTGTTAAAGTCAAATAAAGTGACCTTACCTTAAGTAGTTTTGCTGATGATTGAGGGTTGGGAGTGTGTGTGGCTTAGAGGAGTCTTGGTCCTGGTCTCCTGGCTCCTGCTCTCACCCCATTCCCATCTGTCCTCTCCCCACTAGCCAGAGGGCACCTGTGAGCACTTGAATCAGGGTCCTTCCCTTCTCTTTCTGCAAACCTCAAAGGCTTCTACCTCATTTGGGATAAAATCCAAGCCTATCCTGGGGCTCACCATGCTCTGCATGTCCTGCCCAATCCCCACATATCCCTCCTCTTTTCCTGCTAACCCCTTGCTCCCATTGTTCCAGACACACATGTCCCCTCATTTTTCCTCCAACTCACTGGGCAGTGGCCTGTATCTGGTCCATTGCACTTGCTGTGCCCTTTGCCTTGTATGCTGTCCCCCTGCATAGGCACATAGCTTCCACCATCACCTTTTTTTTTAAGTTTCTGCCCATGTGTCATTTTCTTAGTGAAACCTTCTCTAAGCAATCTATTTAAACCTGTATCCCATCCCCTAAACCAACCAGATTATCAGCAGAGACTTGTCTGTCTTGCTCCGCTGCTGAGTCATATCCAGGCACATAATAGGTGCTCAATAAATGTTTGTTGATTGAATGAATGGTTATTTTTCACACAGACATCTTGGTATATTGCATGCTAACTGAAGTCCAGATGGAATTTCAGTTGACCTGTTTTTATTTCATTCTTTATACGCATGAGAAAAAAAATAGAATCTCATTTTCTCAAAGGGCTCAATAACAGGCTAAAATCCATTAAAACCTCACGTAGTGCCAGGCAACATAGTAAACTCTTTAATTGCATCTCAGCAAACATGCAGAGAAGGTGTGATTACAATCTTCATTTTGCAGAAGGGTGTCACAGAGAAAGGAAGCAATATGCTCAAGTTTGCACAAATAACAAGTGCTCAAATCCTGTTGATCTTTATGCAATCAGCACTTTCAAATACTAGTCAAGTGTAGGTGTTCAGCTATGAGATATTGAATAAATGACAGATAGCAGTTGACTGGATGCTGAGATGTTTTGGAAGTTGGAGACATGGGTTCCATTTATACCCATGTCAGCAATGCAGCCTCTTCCAAATAGTGCTCAAAATAATCTGAATGTGTCCACATGTGCTTGAGCTGTGGGACTGATTGATTGATTTATTCAAAAATATTTGTTGGGCACATTATGTGCCCGAGGCAAAAACACTGGTGTGGAGGTTTTGTGTAAGGCTGAACTTTGTCCTAATTCATGAAGACTACATTCTAAGGTGTGAGGAGAAAAGAAGGGAATGACACTTTCTAGCCATGGAATTCCACTTTATTTAGGGTGCTTATGGAAAATTTTGGCTTTCTATGTACATGGGCAATAAAAGGGGTCCGAATCTTTACTTGGGTAGGGAAGCAGAAAACTTTTTTGAGGAAGTGACATTTCTGTGGATTCATAAGGATGCGTTGAAGTTACCAAATCCAATCAGACAGTGATGGAAGAGGGCATGCCAGATAGCTGGAGAAGGAGGTGCAATGGTGATGGATTTTGGGGAACTGAGGAAAGGTAGTTGCTTCTTCCTTTCTCTAGTTGATTCTCCAACCTGTGGTCAGAAGGATCCTGTTAAAAGTAAGAGGTGCCATGTTCCTTCTCTTCTCAAAACCCTCCGTGGCTCCCACTCTCCTTGTTAAAAAGCCAAAGTTTTCTTTGGTCTACCAGACCCTGTCAGAGACCTGAATTGTGGTCTTGATTTGCGTCTCCCTCAGAGCTAGCAAAGGTGAACTTTTTCATGTGTTTTTTAGCCATTGGTATTTCCTATTCAGAGAAATGTCTTTTCATAACTTCTCCCAATTTCTTAACTGGGCTGTATTTTCTGTTGTCATTGAGTTGTAGGATTTCCTTATATATACAAGATTAGTCTCTTATCAGATATATGGTTTCCAAACATCTTCTCTCATTGAGTTGGCTCCCCCCCTTACCTTTTTGAGAAATTTCTTTGAGGTACAGAAACTTTCAATTCTGAAGTATTCCCATTTATCTATTTTTTCTTTCATTGCTTGTGCTTTAGGTGTAAACTCTAGGAAGTGACCTCCTAATACTAGGTCTTGAAGAAGATTCCCTACATTATCTTCTGGGACTTTTATGGTACTTTCTCTTATATTGAGATCTTTGATCCATGTTGAGTTAATTTTTGTATAGAGTTTAAGTGAGGGGTCCTCTTTTATTCTTTTGGATATTGATATAATAATCTCCCAGCCCCATTTGTTGAAGACTCTGTTATGTCCCAATTCAGTGTATTTCAGGGCCTTAGCAAAAATCAGTTGACCATAGAATTGGGGGTCTGTTTCTGAATTCTAAATTCAATTCTATGGACCAATCTGTCTAACTTTGTGCCAGTACCATGGATTTTTGCCATTGTGGCTTAATAGTAAGCCTCAAAGTCAAGCAGTCAAGGTGGTCAAGAAAAAACATCTAGTTTTTCTTTTTTATAATGATTTTAGAAATTCTAGGAAACTTTCCCTTCAAAATAAATTTGAAGAATGGTTTTCCCAAGTGTGCAAATAGGTTGTTGGAATCTTGATGGGAATTGCATTGAATCTATACTGGGACAGCACACCCCATGATCTTTTGTCTTTAAATGAAGTTCAAATGATCCTGAAGCTCTGGCTACTCAGGGAGGGATTGCACAGGGCTGACATTGATTTAAATGCCAAACTCCCAAACCCTGAGAATCAAGGGTATGCCAGAAGCTGTCCTCTAAATTCCAGAGCCATAAAGGACCTGGGTTTAAATATCAATTTTGCCTTCCTCAATATATGTAACTTTGAGCATTTTTTGAAATTAGAGATGATGTGGATTTAGGGGACAATCATACACAAAACAGTGATTTCCCATACACTTTCCTATTATTATCATCTTGTTTTGGTGTGGTGTATTTCTTACAATTGATGGCAGCTGGTCTTTATAGTAGTATTAACTATACACCATGGCCTAACTTAGAGTTCACTGTTTTTGTAGACTCACAATTCTAGTTCCTAAAACTTATTACAAAGACACAGTAATCAAACAGCAAGTTACTGGCACAAGGACAAGCATTAGAGAAGTGGAATAGAATTAAGAGTGCAGGAATCGTTTTTGACCGAATGATTTTGACAAGGGGGCAAAGACCACTCAATTAGCAAGTAATAGTCTCTCCAATAGATGGTGCTGAGCAATCTGGATCTCCATTTGCTTAAAAAGGGAGGGCCCCTACCTTGGAAGATATGCAAAGACCTAAATATAAGAGCGAGAACATTGAAACACCTACAAAATATCATAGAGAAGCTTCTTTCAGACCTGATTTGCTAGGCAGTAGTTTTTTAGACCTTGAGCATTTTAAAAGCTTCAGTTTCCTGCTCTGAAAAATAGATAACATTACTATAGACCTCACAGTAATGCTATGAGCATCTGGTGAACTGATGAATATAAGGGATTTAGCTCAGTGCCTGCCAGACAGAAAGCTCAATATGTTAGTAACTAATTTTTATTTTAGTTAAGTTACATAGCCCTTGATATACCCTAAGCCCTATTCTACATAGTTTTGTGGATACCAGCTCATTTAGTCTCCTGATCACCCCTTTAAGTTAGGTCCTGTTGTTATCCCCATTTGACACATCAGACAACTGAGGCACACAGAGCTGAAATTTTTGTCCAGTGATACAGATCATAGATGATAGGACTATAATTTCTATCCATGCTCTCCATGCTCTGGAAACTCTTCACTCTGCTGCCTCTCTGCTGACATTATCATCAGCAGCAGCAAGTTACTATGGTAATGCATATATAACAGGAAATATTCCATTTCTACCATTTTAAGTGTACAATTCACTGGAAATAATTATATTTATCATATTGTGCTACCATCCCCACCATCCATTAATAAACCTTTTTTTTTTGATTTGTAACATTTATTAAAGGAATAATATGTTCATGATTTTAAAAACCAAGTACATTGGAGATGAACACATGTGCATTTAAATTACCCATTGATTTTTTTTTAATCTTCATTTTATTGAGATATATTCACATACCACGCAGTCATACAAAACAAATTGTACATTCGATTTTTCACAGTACCATTACATAGTTGTACATTCATCACCTAAATCAATCCCTGACACCTTCATTAGCACACACACAAAAATAACAAGTATAATAATTAAAGTGAAAAAGAGCAATTGAAGTAAAAAAGAACACTGGGTACCTTTGTCTGTTTGTTTGTTTCCTTCCCCTATTTTTCTGCTCATGCATCCATAAACTAGACAAAGTGGAGTGTGGACCTTATGGCTTTCCCAATCCCATTGTCACCCCTCATAAGCTACATTTTTATACAACTGTCTTCGAGATTCATGGGTTCTGGGTTGTAGTTTGATAGTTTCACGTATCCACCACCGGCTACCCCAATTCTTTAGAACCTGAAAAGGGTTGTCTAAAGTGTGCGTAAGAGTGCCCACCAGAGTGACCTCTCGGCTCCTTTTGGAATCTCTCTGCCACTGAAGCTTATTTCATTTCCTTTCACATCCCCCTTTTGGTCAAGAAGATGTTCTCCGTCCCACGATGCCAGGTCTACATTCCTCCCCAGAAGTCATATTCCACGTTGCCAGGGAGATTCACTCCCCTGGGTGTCTGATCCCACATAGGGGGGAGGGCAGTGATTTCACCTTTCAAGTTGGCTTAGCCAGAGAGAGAGGGCCACATCTGAGCAACCATTTTACCATTTCTACCATTTTAAGTGTACAATTCACTGGAAATAATTATGTTTATCATATTGTGCTACCATCCCCACCATCCATTAATAAACCTTTTTCATCACCTTATTCAGTCTCTGGACCCATTAAGTAATAACACCCTATTTCCCTTGCCATAGCCCCTGGTAACCTCTAATCAACTTCCTTTGTGTATCAATGTGCTTCTTTTGGTGTTGCATTTGAATGGTGTTATACAATATTTGTCCTTTTGTGTCTCACTTATTTCAATCAGCATAATGGTTTCAAGGTTCATCCATGTTGTAGCATGTGTCAGAACTTGTTCATTTCTACTGCTGAATATTTTCTTTAAAATATTTTCTTTAAAATGTTGATCCGAAGAATAAATGAGCTGATATCCACAAAGCACTTAAAATAATAAAATAAAAATTAATTATCCATCATAGTTATATACCACATTTTGTTTATATATTCTCCCTCTTTATGGACACTTGTGTTGTTTCCAAACTAGATTATTGTGAACAATGCTGCTATGTACAGCATTGTACATATATCTGTGCCAATCCTTGTTTGGAATTCCTTTGTACATTTATCTTTATTGTTTGGAGATGAATTAAGATTTATCAACAAAAGAGGGAAGAAAGCAGTTTCAATATGGAGGGTACAGCAGAAGTGAGAATGAACCTTCATAGCTCTCCAGATTATTAATGCAATAGAATCATCATGTACCAAGGGATTAGAAGTAAAATATGAGAGAGGCAAGTTTAGGTAAGATGAGATTTGCAGGGTACCGTACATCAAAATAATGAGTTACAATTTTATGCTGAGCATTTGGGAGCCCAATCAAAAGACTTGCATGTTGTCATAGTTTCTCCAGCTCCTAAGATAAATACCAAACACAGGTTTTCTTAACAGGAATGTACTGACTCACAGCTCAGAGGCTTGATGGCTTGCTTTCCCCAAGGTCAGTAACATTTTGGCTGGCCATCAGTCCTTGAGTTCCTTGGCTTTCCCATCACATGAGAATGCTCTCCTTTGTCTTTCTAGGTTTACAGGCTCCTCCCTCTGCCTTTTTCTCTTCTGTATCTGAATTTCTTCTGTTTATAAAGGACTCCATTAATCCTTATTAAGTACCACCCTCCTCAGTTGGGTCACATGTTAAATAAAATTGTCTTCAAGAAGTCCTATTCTCAATAGGTTCATACCCACAGAAATGGGAGAAATTGAAGATTATGTTTATGGTTCTGATATTCACAACTCAATCTACCATACACTGGTTATGAATATGCCTCTAAACATTTGCTCTCACTGTATCCTTGAAAATGTGCTCAAGAAGGCAAGACTTCATACAGGGAAAACACTGTCTTCGTTTAGTGGTGAAGCTTCAGGCTTAGCATCCTTCATTCTTTCTACTTAGACCAGCTTTCTGCTTAGAGGTGGATGAATGTTCCAGGAACTTGACTCTTTCCGGCATGAATTCTGTCTGCATCAACATTCTGGCAGAATATACTTGTTCCTGCCTACCTGGATTCTTTTTGGCCTATCTTTGGTTCCTTGAGATCCCTGAAGCTTTCCGAAGTAAACTAATTCCTCAGTCCATGTTGAAGGCTTGTCAATGGATATCAAAGTCTCTCAAAACCTTATCATCTAATAATGGCAACGGTGTGTTTTTCCTCATGGATCTTTATGGGTTGATCATATGGTTTTCTGTTTAACATGTTATCAGCTGGGGCTCTGTGATGATTGGTTGGTCCAAAGTGGCCTTTCTTGCATGGCTGACATTTGGTGGGTGTCTCTGGCTCAGAGCTCACCAGGGACCCTCAGCTTGCCTCATGGGCCTTTCAAAATGGCTGCTTGGGCTTCCTCATTGTATGGCACCTGGATTCCTAGAAGTTATATTCCAAGAGGAAGAAAGCATAAACTGACAGGCCTTTTTAGTTCTGGGCTTGGATGTCCCAGCATGTTTCTCTTACCATAGTCAACCTCTTGTTCCTCTATGCAATGTGTGCATATAAAAAGTGGAAGGATTGATAGAGAACATCTTTGGAGGCTCTTTCATAATGCAGAACATATTCTATATTCTTCATCCCACCAGAGGCAATACATGTTTGCTTTAATTAAAACTGGTTTTGAGTGCCACTAGCTGCTAATATTGTTAAAATCATATCAGTAGAGTGGTAAACTTGAAAAGGTCAACTTGTAGCCACACTTTCTGTTTCATTCTATTATCTATCTGTCATGTATCTGTCTGTCTATCTATCTTTCCATCTCTCTATCTCAATCAATCTAGCGTATATCTGTCATCTATCTGTCTACATCTATCATCTATCTAATCTTTTATCTATCCATCTATCTATCTATCTATGTATCTAATCTGTCTGCCTGTGTATTGTCTATCTAATCTGTCATCTATTTGATATCATCTATATATCTATATCCATCCATGCACCCACACATACATACATACATATGTCCTGTCTATCTATATCTATATCTATATCTATATCTATATCTATATCTATATCTAATCTATATCTATATCTACCTCTATGTCTATTCATCCATCTCTAATCCATCATCCCTATCTATCTGTCAATATATCTAATCACTTATCTGAATGTGTATATCCATCCACCCATTTATCATTCCATCTGTCCTATCAAACTATCTATATCATATCTCTATCTAATAAAACATTTATAGATAATTACTAATCTCTGTATATCTACCATTATCATGTCTGTCCACAATATGATTTTATTCTTTTCTTTTCCAGATTCTTTTCTTTACTCTTTCCTTTATATTACTGTGCATAGGACTGCAAGGTTTTCTTATTACCTAGCATCACATTCACCATAATCTCAAGCATTCCCAGATTCAAGGGGAGGGAACATACACCCACCAGTCACATCACCACCTAACAGGAGCCTATGAGGAGGAAGATAATGTTGCAGCCGTATTGGAAACACAGTCTGCTACATAAGATGAGGCAAATTTGTAAACCTGACTCTTTCTCTGTCCAGATGTAGATGAATGTTCTCAAAGTCCCCCACCTTGTGGACCAAACTCGAGTTGCACCAACCTGATGGGGAGATACAAGTGCAGCTGTTTGCCTGGTTTCTCTTCTCCCACTGGAAATGGCTGGATCCCAGGAAAGCCAGGCCGTTTTGCCTGTTCAGGTAATACTCTCAGACATGGAGTGTTTGATAGACATCTGCTATTGGGTTGTCTGCTCACTCATCTCCAGTGCTCCTCAGACATCAGTGAATGGCTCAACAGTGGGGTCTCCCGTGAGCATTCTGTGGTAACACCTCTGGGGGATACAGTTGTAGATGTCAAGTTGGATTCATCTCCAGGAACCCCACTTGTGAAGGTATAGGGACATGTTTCTCATTACTTACATAAGAAAGTCATTAAGGGCCACTAGAGTTGACAATGTTACAACATAGTAGTGACTTCCTCAAGGATACATAACTAATTAGAAGAAGAGTCAGGATTTGAACTCATATTAGGGGCCTATAATGAGCTAAGTAGAGGATGAGGCTCTACTTGAGAGTAACTGGGACGTCTTATACCTAGAGTAATTTTTCTTCCAGGGGACATTCCCAATATCTACAGATGTTTTTGGTTGTTACAATTTGGGGTCAGAAGGGATGGCTGCTGGCATCTAGTAGGTAGAGGTAAGGGAAGCTGCTAAACATCCTACAGTGCACAGAACAACTGCCCAAGATTAAGGATTTTCTGCCCCACTTGTCAATAGTGCTGAGGGTAGGAAATCCTGCTGTAGAGGGAACTCAGACCTGAGTTTCAGACCTTCATCCTGAATACATTGGAATTAAAACTTGAAAGTTATTCTTCATTCTCCTGCCCCTTTCATATCAAATAAGTCATCGAGTCTTGGGGAATTTACCTGCTAAGTATCTCTTGAATCTCTCCATTCTTCTTCACCCTTGATTCTGGCTCTGTAGTTACTCTAGCAGCCTCCCCACTGGTATCTCCGTTACTCAAGCCTTGTCCCCTTGAATTCATCCTCTTCACTGAAGCCAGAATGTTCTCACCAAGAGACAAGTGTTCCATCTTCCCTAAGTCTGTTGCGGCACTACTATTCTCCACATTCTTTAAACTGAAGGTAACTCCATCAAACAAGGCATGGAAACCTCCCTGGGTTAATATAAAAGAGGATTACAGTCATCTGGGTTTTTTCTAATCCATCTGTAGCAGTCAGCTATTATTGAGTAACAAATCACCCCAAATATTAATGGTTAAAAACAACTACCATTTATTTAGCTCATGATTCCATGGGGTGGCAGCTCAGCTTGGGATCTGATGGTGGTTCTTTTGGTCTCCACTGGGCTTACTCATGTGTCTATGGTCAGTTGTGGGTGAGCTTTGCTGATCTTGGCTGGGTTGGCTTACATTTCTGGGGCTTATCAGGGATGATACCTGTCTCACCCACTGCTTCTATCATTTTTCATGAGGTTAGGCTGGGGTTTGTTCATATGGAAAAGGCAAAGCGTCCGTGAGAATGAACAGAAGCACACAGACCTTTTAAAGCTTAGGAGTGGAAGTGACACTTTGTCACTTCTGCTGGATTCTTTTGTCCAATGTGAATCACAGAGCCAGCCTAGTTTCAAGGTGTGACAAAATTGATACCATTTGATACTAGATACAAATTTATATTGCATACAATCCATGTGAATTTTATGGCTACAGGGAGGGGCAAAGACTGGCCATTTTTCAATTTTCGATAATTATGTATTTTTTTTCCTGCAAATTTTATTGAGATATATTCACATACCATATAATCTTTCCAAAGTATAGAGTGTGTCTCGCAGTGCCATCACCTAATTATGCAATAATCATTGCATTCAATTTTAAACCATTTTCATTGTTCCGAAAAAGGAAAATAACAGACATAAAAAAGAAAACCCCAAACACTCAGTTCCCCTTATTCCCCCTATTATTGATCTCTAGTATTTTTGTGGTACACTTGTTACTGCTGATGAAAGGATAGTAAGATATTACTCTGAACTATAGTCCATAGCTTGCAATAGGTACTTTTTCTCCATATAACAAACTATTATTAACTCTTTATACATGTGTTATACATTTGTATTATTTCATAAAAGAACTTAGTTATATTGTAGTGTTAATGTTATGCAATATCCACTTTTTGGTTCACTGCAATCCAATCCAATATTTTAAACCCTAGCTTTCCTTTTGGTGGCATACATGACTCTAAGAAACCCCTTCAGCCAAATTAACCTACAATTCAGCACTATTAATTATAATCCCAATAATGAGCTTCCTTCACTACTGTCCCTTTCCAAACATTTAAATTGAACCTCCTTAAAAATATCGTACATAATAGGCAACCACCTCCTTTTTCTAGCTGCAATGTATTTGTCATCCTATATTCTCCATTTTATAACTATGAGTTTACATATTCTGTCTAGTTCATATTAGTGAAGTCATATAATGTCTGTCCCTTTGTGTCTGACTTACTTCACTCAGCATGATATCTTTAGGTTTTTTCCAAGTTGTTGCATGCGTCAGGACTTCATAATTTTGGCAGTTGTGAATAATGGTGCTATGAACATTGGTATGCAAATGCCTGGTTGTGCCCATGTTTTCAGATCTTCTGGGTGTATACAGAGTAGTGGATTGCCAGATCATAGGGTAACTCAGTAATTTAGCTTTCAGAGGAAACACCAGACTGTTTCAAAAGTTTAACAACCCTTCTGCTTACATGCCGATGGCCAGAATTTATTCGTAGGACCACACCTCACTGCAAGAGAGGTGAAGAAATGAGTTCATTGTGGCCCAACAAGAAGGGGAGAATAACGAAATTGGAGAGCATGACACCAACTACCACAACTTATTAACAGGCAGAATGAAGCTCCTAACCTTGTTCTCCTGTGATAGTTTCCTCACTTGCCTTGACTCCAGATTTTCTCTTCTACTCACCAGATGTAGATGAATGTGCCAATCCCAGAGCTTGCCCAGAGCATGCCAGTTGCCATAATTCTCTTGGAAGCTACTCTTGCTCCTGCAACCCAGGATTTGCATCCATCAGTGGAAAGTTGAGTTTTCAGGGTCCAAGATGGAGGTGTGAAGGTAGGTGGAGAACTTGTTGGGAACTCAGGTCCAAGGCTCTTTGCAAAATCAGAAGTACTGGGTGAGGGTGGAACTTGGCTGAGTTTGGGACACATATCTGCAAAGCTGAAGCCAATCACATTCATTCATTCACTAATCCAACAAATACCAAGGAATAGCTATTATGCACCACATATGATTCTGGGAACTGGGGATACAGTGGTGAATAAAACAGGCAAATGTAGTTGTTTTCCTAGACCCTATAATCTAGTGGGTAGTGATATGTAACAACAAAAAAGTGAACATAATATCTGTCATGTATAACTAAAAGAGATGTATAAATATGGTAGACTTAAGAATGATGTCTAGAAATAGCAAATCCTCAGAGATAGAAAGTTAGCTTAGGGGTTACCATGTAAGAGGGGAAAGAGGAGTATAGGTTTGGTAGATATGGAGTGTTTGTAAATAAAAAGAGGAAAGTATAATGCAGGCAAGATGGGTAGAGAGTGCTAAGTTCCATAGAGTGGTAAGGAAAGGCCAGTCTGAGAAGTTGACATTTAAGAAAAATTCTTAAAGAAGTAAAGGAGGAAGCTATCAGATATCTGGGGATGGTGTTTCAGGAAGAGGGAATGACAGATATGAAGGCCTGGAGGCAAAATCCCAGCCATGGGGTTAAACTCGTCTATAAATCTTCTCATTTAGTTTCCCAAAAAACCTTATGGTATCAGTGACATTTTATACATATTTTATACATAAGGAAACCTTTCCAGCGTGATAGAATCATTTGCTGGAGGTTAAACAGGTATCAAGGAGGAGAATCAGGATCTGCATCTTGTCTCCCTGGGACACCACACCCCATGATCTTTTGTCTTTAAATGAAGTTCAACTGATCCAGAAAGCTCTGGCTACCTGGGAGGGCTTCCACTGACTTAAATGCCAAACTCCCAGATCCCAGGATTCAAGGTAATTCCAGAAGCTGGGAAGCGGTAATCTAAAATTTCCAGAGCCATATAGACCTGGGTTTAAATACCAATTTTGCCTTCCTCAAGATATGTGACTTTGAGCATTTCTTTAAACTAGAGAAGACGTGGATTTAGAGAAGAATTGTGCACAATGCAGTGGATTCCCATATAGCTTCCTATTATTAACATCTTGTACTGATGTGGTATATTCCTTACAATTGATGAAAGCACATTTTTATAGTGGTATTGTTAACTACAATCCATGGCTTAACTTAAGAATTCACTGTTTTTGTAGACTCACACTTCTAATTCTTAAAACTTATTACAGGGACACAGTAATGAAACAGGAAGGTACTGGCACAAGGATAAGCATATCGGGAAATGGAATAGAATTAAGAGTGCAGGAATCAACCCTCATGTTAATGACCAAATGATTTTGAAAAGAGGGCAAAGACCACTCAACTAGCAAGTAATATTCTTTCTAATACATGAGGCTGAGCAATCTGGATGTCCATTTACATAAAAAGGGAGGGCCCCTACCTCACACCATTACAAAAATCAACTTGACATGGATCAAAGACCTAAATATAAGAGCCATAACACCTTAAACTTAGAATATAACATAGAGAAGCATCTTTCAGACCTGATTTGCAGGGCAGTAGTTTTTCAGACCTTGAGCATTTTAAAAGCCTCAGTTTCCTCCTCTGAAAAAAAGTTATTACTATAGACCTCACAGTAATGCTATGAGCATTTCATGAACTGATGAGTGTATTTAGCTCAGTGGCTGCCAGAGAGAAAGCTCAATATGTTAGTAACTAATTTTTATTTTAGTTAAGTTACATAGCCCTTGATATGCCCCAGGCTCTATTCTAAGTAGTTTTGTGGATACCAGCTCATTTATTCTTCTGATCAGCCCTTTAAGTTAGGTGCTGTTGTTATCCCCTTTTGACACATCAGGCAACTGAGGCACACAGAGATGAAGTTTTTGCCCATTGACACAGGTCGTAAATGATAGGACCATAATTTGTATCCATGTTCTCCATGCCCTGCAAACACTCCACTCTGCTGCCTCTCTGCTGACATCATCATCATCATCAAGTTACTATGGTAATGCATATATAACAAAAAATTTCCATTTCTACCATTTTAAGTGTACAATTCACTGGAACTAATTATATTTATCATATTGTGCTACCATCCCCACCATCCATTAATTAACCTTTTTCATCACCTTATTCAATATCTGGACCCAGTAAGCAATAACACCCCATTTTCCTTGCCGGAGCCCCTGATAACCTCTAATCAACTTCCTCTTTGTATGAATTTGTTTATTCTAGTTATTTCCTTTGAGTAGTGGTAAACAATATTTGTCCTTTTGTGTCTGGCTTACTTCAATCAGCAAAATGGTTTTAAGGTTCATCCATGTTGTAGCATGTGTCAGAACTTTGTTCATTTTTACAGATGAATATTTTCTTTAAAATGTTGATCAGAAGAATAAATCAGCTGATATCCACAAAACACTTAAAATAATAAAATAAAAATTAATTATCCATCATAGTTATATACCATATTGTGTTTATATATTCACCCCCTTAATGGACACTTGAGTTGTTTCCAAATTTGATTATTATGAACAATGCTGGTATGTACAGCATTGTACAAATATATGTTCCAATCCTTGTTTGAAATTGCTTTGTACATATACTGTTATTGTTTGGAGTTGAATTACAATTTATCAGGGAAAGAGGGAAGAAAGCAATTTCAATGTGGAGGGTACAGCAGAAGTGGAATGAACCTTCATAGTTCTCCAGATTATTAATGCAATAGAATTTTCAAGTGCCAAGGGATTAGAAGTAAAATATGAGAGAGGCAAGTTTAGGTACAATGAGATTTTCAGGGCATTGTACATCCAAATAATGAGTTACAGTTTTATCCTGAGCATTTGGGAGCCCAATCAAAGGACTTGCATGGTGTCCTAGTTTCTCCAGCTCCTAAGATAAATACAAACCGCAGGTTGGTTTAACAGCAGGAATGTACTGGCTCACAGCTCAGAGGCTTGATGGCTTGTTTTCTCCAAGGTCAATAACATTTTGGCTCTCCAGCAATCCTTGAGATCCTTGGCTTTCCCATCACATGAGAATGCCCTCCTTTGTCTTTCTGGGTTTACAGACTCTTCCATATGGCTTTCTCTCCTACTGTATCTGAATTTCTTCTGTTTATAAAGGACTCCATTAATCCTGATTAAGTACCACCCTCCTCAGTTGGGTCACGTGTTAAATAAAATTGACGTCTTCAAGAGGTCCTATTCTCAATAGGTTCATACACACAGAGATGGCAAAAATTGAAGATCGTGTCTTTGGTTCTGGGTTTCACAACTAAATCTACCATACACTGGTCATGAATATGCCTCTAAACGTTTGCTCTCACTGTATCCTTGAAAATGTGTTTAAGAAGGCAAGACTTCAGATAGGGAAAACACTGTCTTCATTCATTGGTATAGCTTCAGCCTTAGCATCCTTCATTCTTTCTACTTAGACCAGTTTTCTGCTTAGAGATGGATGAATGTTCCAGGAACTTGACTCCTTCTGGCCCCAATTCTGTCTGAATCAACATCCTGGCAGAATATGCTAGTTCCTGCCTACCTGGATTCTTTTTGACCTATCTTTGGTTCCCTGAGATCCCTGAGGCTTTCCAAAGTAAAGTAATTCCTCAGACCATGTTGAAGACTTGTCAAAGGATATCAAACTCTCCCAAAACCTTATTATCTAATAATGGCAACAGTGTGTTTTTCCTCATGAGACTCCATGGATTGATCATAGGGTTTTTCTGTTTAACATGTTACCAGCTGGGGCTCTGTCATGGTTGGTTGGTTCAAAGTGGCTTTTCTTGCATGGCTGAAATTTGGTGGTTGTCTCTGGCTCAGTGCTCACCAGGGACCCTCAGCGTGCCTCATGGGCCTTTCAGAATGGCTCCTTGGGGTTCCTCATTGTATGGAAGCTGGATTCCTAGAAGTTATATTCCAAGAGGAGGAAAGCATAAACTGACAGTCCTCTTTAGGTCTGGGCTTGGATGTCCCAGAATATTTCTCTTACCATAGTCAACCTCTTGTTCCTCTATGCAATGTGTGCATATAAAAAGTGGAAGGATTGATAGAGGACATCTTTGGAGACTCTTTCATAATGCAGAACATATTCTATATTCTTCATCCCACCAGAGGCAATACATGTTTGCTTTAGTTAAAACTGGTTTTGAGTGCCACTAGCTGCTAATATTGTTAAAATCAGGTCAATAGAGAGGTAAACTTGAAAAGGTCAACTTGTAGCCACACTTTCTGTTTCATTCTATTATCTATCTGTCATGTATCTGTCTGTCTATCCATTTATCTATCTATCTTTCCATCTATTTCCATCAATCTAGCATATATCTGTCATCTAACTGTCTACATCTATCATCTTACCCATCTTTTATCTATCTATCTATCTATCTAATCTATCTGCCTGTCTATTGTCTCTCTAAACTGTAATCTATATATCTATATCCATCCATTCATCCACACATGCATACATACATCCTATCTATATATGTATATATCTCTACCTCTATGTCTACCCATCCATCTGTAATCTATTATCTATATCTATCTGTCAATATATCTAATCTCTTATCTGATTGTATATATCCATCCACCTATTTCTCAATCGTTCTATCCTATCACTCTATCTATCTATCTCATCTATCTATCAAATAAAACATTTATGTATAATATCTAGTCTATCTACATCTATCATTATCATGTCTGTCCACAACATGATTGTTATCTTTTCTTTTCCAGATTCTTTTCTTTACTCTTTCCTTTTTATTTCTGTGCATAGGAGTGCAAGGTTTTCTTATTACCTAGCATCACTTTCACCATAATCTCAAGCATTCCCAGATTCAAGGGGAAGGAACATACACCTGCAAGTCACATCACCACCTAATGGGAGCCTAGGGGAGGAAGACAAAGTTTCAGCCATATTGGAAACACAGTCTGCTAAATAAGAGGAAGCAAATTTGTAAACCTGACTCTTTTTCTGTCCAGATGTAGATGAATGTTCTCAAAGTCCCCCACCTTGTGGACCAAACTCGAATTGCACCAACCTGATGGGGAGATACAAGTGCAGCTGTTTGCCTGGTTTCTCTTCTCCCACTGGGAATGGCTGGATCTCAGGAAAGCCAGGCCGTTTTGCCTGTTCAGGTAATGATCTCAGACAAGGAGGGTTTGGTGGACACCTGCATTGGGTTGTCTGCTCACTTGCTCCGCTGTTCCTCAGACATCAATGAAAGTCTCAATGGTTGTATCCTCCTGAGCATTCTGTGCTAAGTCCTTTGGGGGATACAATTGTAGGTGCCAACTTGGATTCATCTTCAGGAACCTCATCTGTGAAGGTATCAGGAGCTGTTCTTCATTACTTACCTAAATCATTAAGGACCACTAGATTTGACAATGTTATGAGGTAGTAGTGTCTTGCTCAAGTATACATAACTAATTAGAAGAAGTGCCAGGATTTGAACTCTCATTAATGGCCTATAATGAGCTAAATAGGGAGTCAGGCTGTACTTGGGAGTATTGGAGGCTTTTGAACGTAGAGTAATTTTTCTTCCAGGGGCATTGCCAATATCTACAGACAATTTTGGTTGCCACACTTTGGGGGAAGAGAGGATAGCTGCTGGCTTCTAGTAGGGAGAGGAAAGGGAAGCTGCTAAACATTCTATAGCACACGGGACACCTGCCCAAAACTAAGGATTTTCTGCTCAGTTGTCAATAGTGCTAAATGTGGGAAATCCTGCTATAGAGAGAACTCAGACCTGAGTTTCAGAACTTCATCCTGAAGGTATTGGAATTAAAACTTGAAAGATATTCTTTGTTCTCCTTCCCCTTTCCTATCAAATCAGTCACTGAGTCTTGGGGAGTTTACATGCTAAATATCTCTTGAATCTCTCCACTCTGCCTCACCCTTGGTTCTGGATTTGTAGTTACTCTAGAAGCCTCCTCACTGATATCCCCCTTACTCAAGCTTTGCCCCCTCAAATCCATCCTCTTCATTGAAACCAGAAGGTTCTCACGAAGTGCTCCATCTTCCCTGAGTCTGGTGAAGCACTATTGTTCTCCACATTCCTTAAACTGAAGGTAACTCCATCAAACTGGGAATGGTGGGTTGAAGCCCTCATCAAAACCTACCTGGGTTAGTATAAAAGAGGATTAGAGTCATCTTTGATTCTTCTAATCCATCGGTAGTAGTCAGCTATATTGAGTAACAAATCAACACAAATATTAATGTTTAAAAACAACTACCATTTGTTTAGGTCATGATTCCATGGGTTGGCAGCTCAGGTTGCACTCTGATGGGTGGTTCTTTTGTTCTCCACTGGGCTTACTCATGTGTCTATGGTCAGTTGTGAGTCAGCTTTGCTGAACTTGGCTGGGTTGGCTTACATTTCTGGGGCTTATCAGGGATGATACCTGTCTTGCCCACTTGTTCTATCATAATTCATGAAGTAATGCTGGGGTTTGTTCATCTGGAAAAAGCAAAAGGCCCATGAGAATGAGCAGAAGCACACAGACCTCTTGAAGCTTAGGAGTGGGAGTGATGCTTTTTCACTTTTGTTGGATTCTGTTTGTCCAACGTGAATCACAGAACTAGCCTAGCTTCAAGGTGTGAGGAAGTAGATTCCACCATTTGAGGCCAGACACAATGTTGTATTGTATGCAATCCATATGAGTTCTGTGGATACAGGGAGGGGTAAGGACTGTGGCCATTTTTTCAATTTATGATAATTAAGTTTTGTTCCCTGCAAATTTTATTGACCTATATTCACGTAACATATAATCCTTCCAAAGTATAGAATCAGTGTCTCACAGTACCATCATCTAATTGTGCAACAATCATTGCATTCAATTTTAAACCAATTTCACTGCTCCAAAAATTAATCACTGACAGACATAAAAAAGAAAACCGAAAACACTCAATTCCCCTTATTCCCCCAATTACTAATCTATAGTATTGGTGTGGTACACTTGTTACTGCTGATGAAAGGATATTAAGATATTAATATTAACTATAGTCCATTGCTTAAAATATGTACTTTACCTCCATATAAGAATCTATTATTACTTCTTTGTATGTGTGTTATTCATTTGTAGTAGTTCATGAAAGAACATATATATTGTGTAGTATTAATGTTAAACAATGTCCGCTTCTTCGTTCACAGTAATGCAGTCCGTCTAGCTTTCCTTTTCGTGGCACACATGACTCTAAGAACCCCTTCAGGCAAATTAAATACAATTCAGCAGTATTAATTATAATCCAAAATATGAGCTACACTTACCTCTATCCCTTTCCAAACTTTTAAATTCAACCTTGTTAAAAATACTGTATATTATAGGCAACTACCCCCTTTCTCTTGTTCCAATGTATCTCTTGTCATCCCATATTCTACATTTTATTACTATGAGTTTGCATATTCCATTTAATTCATATTACCGAAGTCATATAATATCTAACCCTTTGTGTCTGACTTACTTCACTCAGCATCATATCTTTAGGTTTTATCCATGTTGTCACATGCTGCAGGATTTCATTGGTTTCAATGGCTGAATAATACAATATCATATATATACAACACATTTTGTTTATCCTTTCATCATTTGGTAGACACTAGGATTATCTCCTTTTTTGGCAGTTCTGAATAATGGTGCTATGAACATTGGTAAACAAATGCCTGGCTGTGCCCATGCTTTCAGATCTTTTGGGTGTATACAGAGTAGTGGATTGCCAGATCATAGGGTAAGTAAGAAACTTAGCTTTCAGAGGAAACACCAGACTGTTTCAAAAGTGTTAACAACCCTTCTGCTTGCATGCTGATGGCCAGAATTTATTCGTAGGACCATACCTCACTGCAAGAGAGGTGAAGAAATGAGTTCATTGTGGCTCAGCAATAAGTGGAGAATAACGAAATTGGAGAGCATGACACCATCTACCACAATTTATTAACAGGCAGAATGAAGCTCTTATCCATGTTCTCCTGTGATAGTTTCCTCACTTGCCTTGACTCCAGATTTTCTCTTCTGCTCACCAGATGTGGATGAATGTGCCAATCCCAGAGCTTGCCCAGAGCATGCCGGTTGCCACAATTCGGTTGGAAGTTACTCTTGTTCCTGCAACCCAGGATTTGCATCCATCAGTGGAAATTTGAGTTTCCAGGGTTCCGGAGGGAGGTGTGAAGGTAGGTGGAGGCACCTGTTGGGAACTCAGGTCCAAGGCTCTTTGCAAAATCAGAAGTATGTGGTGAGGGTACAACTTGACTGAGTTTGGGACACACATCTGCAAAGCTGAAGCTAATCACATTCATTCATTCACTAATCCAACACATGCCACTTGAATACTTATTATGCACCAGTTCTGAATTTGGGTACTGGGGACACAGTGGTGAATGAAAGAGGCAAATATACTTGTTTTCCTAGACCCTAGAATCTAGTTGTATATGTAACAACAAAGAAGTGAATATATTCTGTGTCTTGTATAGATAAAAGGGATGAAGACAAATGTGGTAGACTTAAGAATGATGTCTAGAAATAGCAAATCGTCAGAGATAGAGAGTTGGAGTTGAGGTTACTATGGGAGAGGGGGAAAGGGGAGTGTAGGTTTGGTAAATATGGAGTATTTGTAAATAAAGAGAGGAACAAGAATGCAGGAGAGATGGGTAAGGAGTGCTAACTTTGATAGAATGGTTAGGAAAGGCACTCTGAGAAGCTGACATTTAAGAAAAATTCTTAAGGAAGTAAAGGAGGGAGCTATCAGATATTTGGGGATGTCATTTCAGGAAGAAGGAATGACAGGTATGAAGGCATGGAGGCAAAATCCCAGCCATGGGCTAAACTCCTCTATACATCTTCTCGTTGGATGTCCCAAGAGACCTTAGGATATCAGTGACATTTTGTGCATATTTTATGGATAAGGAAACCTCCTCTCCAGGGTGATGGAATCATTTGTTGGAGGTTAAACAGGTATGAAGGAGAATGAAGATCTGCATCTTGTCTCCCTGGGACAGCACACCCCATGATCTTTTGTCTTTAAATGAAGTTCAAATGATCCTGAAGCTCTGGCTACTCAGGGAGGGATTGCACAGGCCTGACATGGATTTAAATGCCAAACTCCCATAACCTGAGAATCAACGGTATGCCAGAAGCAGTCCTCTAAATTCCAGAGCCATAAAGGACCTCGGTTTAAATACCACTTCTGCCTTCGTCAATATATGTGACTTTGAGCATTTTTTGAAATTAGAGATGATGTGGATTTAGGGAACTATCATACACAAAACAGTGGATTCCCATTTACCTTTCTATTATTAACATCTTTATTGGTGTGGTATATTTATTACAATTGATGACAGCATGTTTCTATTTTGGTATTGTTGACTACAAACCATGGCTTAACTTAGAGTTCACTGTTTTTGTAGACTCACACTTCTAGTTCCTAAAACTTATTACAAAGTCACAGGAATCAATGGAAAGTTATTGGCACAAGGACAAGGATATGGAGAAATGGAATAGAATTAAGAGAGCAGAAATCAACCCTTATGTTTATGACCAAATGATTTTGACAAGGGGGCAAAGACCAGTCAATTAGCAAGTAATATTCTCTCCAATAGATGGTGCTGAGCAATCTGGGTGTCCCTTTGCATAAAAAGTGAAGGCCCCTACCTTGCATGATATGCAAAGACCTAAATATAAGAGCCAGAACATTGAACACCTAGAAATAATAGAGAAGCGTCTTTCAGACCTGATTTGCTAGGCAGTAGAATTTTAGGCCTTGAGCATTTTAAAAGCTTCAGTTTCCTCCTCTGAAAAATGTCTAATATTGCTATAAACCTCACAGTAATACCAGGAGCATTTGGTGAACTGGTGAATGTAAAGGATTTAGCTCAGTGCCTGCCAGACAGAAAGCTCAATATCTCAGTAACTAATTTTTATTTTAGTTAAGTTACATAGCCCTTGATATGCCCCAGGCTCTATTCTAAATCGTTTTGTGGATACCAGCTCCTTTATTCTTTTGATCACCTCTTTAAGTTAGGTACTGTTGTTGCCCCCATTTGACACATCAGGCACTGAGGCACACAGAGATGAATTTTTTGCCCAGTGACACAGATCATAAATGATAGGACTATAATTTGTATCCATGCTCTCCATGTTCTGGAAACTCTCCACTCCTCTGCCTCTCTGCTAACATTATCATCATCATCATCAAGTTACTATGGTAATGCATATATAACAGAAAATATTCCATTTCTACTATTTTAAGTCTAAAATTTACTGGAACTAATTATATTTATCATATTGTGCTGCCATCCCCACCATCCATTAATAAACTTTTTTCATCATCTTATTCAATCTCTGGACCCATTAAGTAATAGCACCCCTTTTTCCTTGCCATAGCCCCTTGTAACCTCTAATCAACTTCCCCTTCATATGAATTTGCTTATTGTAGGTATTTCATTTGACTGGTGTTATACAATACTTGTCCTTTTGTGTCTGTATTATTTCAATCAGCATAATGTTTTCAAGGTTCATCCACGCTGTAGCATGTGTCAGAACTTTGTTCATTTTTACAGATGAGTATTTTCTTTAAAATATTTTCTTTAAAATGTTGATCAGAAGAATAAATGAGCTGATACCCACAAAACACTTAAAATAACAAAATAAAAATTAATTATCCGTCATAGTTATATAGCACATTTTGTTTACATATTCACCCCCTTAATGGACACTTGAGTTATTTCCAAATTTGATTGTTGTGAACAATGCTGCTGTGTACAGCATTGTACAAATATCTGTTCTAATACTCGTTTGAAATTCTTTGTACATTTACTGGTATTGTTTGGACAAGAATTAAAATATATTAAGGAAAGAGGAAAGAAAGCAATTTCAATGTGAAGGTTAAACGGAAGTGAGAATGAACCTTCATAGCTCTCCAGATTATTAATGCAATAGAATCACCAATTACCAAGGGAATAGAAGTAAAATATGAGAGATGCAAGTTTAGGTACCATGAAATTTTCAGGGCATTGTACATGCAAATAATGAGTTACAGTTTTATCCTGAGCATTTGGGAGCCCAATCAAAGGACCTGCATGGTGTCTTAGTTTCTCCAGCTCCTAAGATAAATACCAAACACAGGTTGGCTTAACAACAGGAATGTACTGGCTCACAGCTCAGGGATTGATGGCTTGCTTTCTCCACGGTCAATAACATTTTGGCTGGCCAGCAATCCTTGAGTTCCTTGGCTTTCCCTTCACATGACAATGCCCTCCTTTGTCTGTCTGGGTTTACAGGCACCTCCCCCTGGCTTTCTCTCCTACTGTATCTGAATTTCTTCTGTTCATAAAGGACTCCATTAATCCTGATTAAGTACCAGCCTCATCAGTTGGGTCACATGTGAAATAAAATTGACGTCTTCAAGAGGTCCCATTCTCAATAAGTTCAAACCCACAGAAATGGGGGAAATTGAAGATCATGTTTATAGTTCTGGGGTTCACAACTCAATATACCTTATGCTGATCATGAATATACCTCTAAACCTTTGCTCTCACTGTGTCCTTAAAAATGTGTTTAAGAAGGCAAGACTTCAGATAAGGGAAAACACTGTCCTTCATTCAGTGGTGAAGCTTCAGCCTTAGCATCCTTCATTCTTTCTCCTTAGACCAGTTTTCTGCTTAGAGATGGATGAATGTTCCAGGAACTTGACTCTTTCTGGCCCCAATTCTGTCTGCATCAACATCCTGGCAGAACATACTTGTTCCTGCCTACCTGGATTCTTTTTGACCTATCTTTGGTTCCCTGAGATCCCTGAAGCTTTCCGAAGTAAACTAATTCCTCAGTCCATGTTGAAGGCTTGTCAAAGGATATCAAAGTCTCTCAAAATCTTATCATCTAATAATGGCAACGGTGTGTTTTTCCTCATGGGACTCTATGGGTTGTTCATATGGTTTTTCTGCTTATCATGTTACCAGCTGGGGCTCTGTGATGGTTGGTTGGTCCAAAGTGGCCTTTCTTGCATGGCTGACATTTGCTGGTTGTCTCTGGCTCAGTGCTCACCTGGGACCCTCAGCTTGCTCACTGGCCTTTCAAAATAGCTGCTTGGGCTTCCTCATTGTATGGCAATGGATGCCAAGAAGTTATATTCCAAGAGAAAGAAAGGAGAAACTGACAGACCTCTTTAGGTCTGGGCTTGGATGTCCCGGAATATTTCTTTCACCCTAGTCAACCTCTTGTTCCTCTATGCAATGTGTGCATATAAAAAGTGGAAGGATTGATAGAGGACATCTTTGGAGACTCTTTCATGATGCAGAACATATTCTATATACTTCAGCCCACCAAAGGCAATACATGTTTGCTTTAATTAAAACTGGTTTTGAGTGCCACTAGCAGCTAATATTGTTAAAATCAGATCAATAGATTGGTAAACTTGAAAGGTCAACTTTTAGCCAAACTTTCTGTTTCGTTCTATTATCTATCTTTCATGTGTCTGTCTGTCTATGTATTTATCTATCTTTTCATCTGTCTATCTCTAGCAATCTAGCATTTATCTGTCATATATCTGTCTACTTCTATCATCTATCTAACCTGTCTTTTATCTATCTATCTATCTATCTATCTATCTATCTATCTATCTAATCTATCTGCCAATGTATTATCTGTATAAACTGTCATCTATTTGATATCATCTATATATCTATATCCATCCATTAACCCACACATACATACATACATACTTACTTTCTATCTATATCTATTTCTAGCTCTTTGTGTATCCATCCATCTGTAATCTATCATCTATATCGTTCTGCCAATATATCTAATCTCTTATCGGAATGTATATATCCACCCACCCATTTATCAGTCTATCCTGTCTATCAATCTATCTCTATCATCTGTCTATCTAATAAAAAATTTATGTATAATTTCTAATCTGTCTATATCTATCATTATCATATCTGTCCACAACATGACTTTATTCTTATCTTTTCCAGACTCTTACTTTACTCTTTCCCTTTTATTACTGTGCATAGAAGTGCACGGTTTTCTTATTACCCAGCATCACTTTCACCATAATCGCAAGCATTCCAAGATTCAGGGGGAAGGAACATACACCCGCTAGTCACACCAGCACCTTACGGGAGCCTATGGGGTGGGAGACAAAGTATCAGCCATATTGGAAACACAGTCTGCTACGTAAGACGAAGCAAATTTGTAAACCTGACTCTTTCTCTGTCCAGATGTAGATGAATGTTCTCAAAGTCCCCCACCTTGTGGACCAAACTCAAATTGCACCAACCTGATGGGGAGATACAAGTGCAGCTGTTTGCCTGGCTTCTCTTCTCCCACTGGGAATGGCTGGATCTCAGGAAAGCCAGGCCGTTTTGCCTGTTCAGGTAATGATCTCAGACAAGGGGGGTTTGGTGGACACCTGCATTGGGTTGTCTGCTCACTTGCTCCACTGTTCCTCAGACATCAGTGAAAGTCTCAATGGTTGTATCTCCCTGAGCATTCTGTGCTAAGTCCTTTGGGGGATACAATTGTAGGTGCCAACTTGGATTTATCTCTAGGAACCTCATCTGTGAACGTATCGGGAGCTGTACTTCATTAATTACCTAAATCATTAAGGACCACTAGATTTGACAATGTTATGAGGTAGTAGTGTCTTGCTCAAGTATACATAAATAATTAGAAGAAGTGCCAGGATTTGAACTCTCATTAATGGCCTATAATGAGCTAAATAGAGAGTCAGGCTGTACTTGGGAGTATCGGAGACTTTTGAACCTAGAGTAATTTTTCTTCCAGGGGCATTGCCAATATCTACAGACAATTTTGGTTGCCACACTTTGGGGGAAGAGAGGATAGCTGCTGGCATCTAGTAGGGAGAGGAAAGGGAAGCTGCTAAACATCCTGTAGGGCACAGGATACCTGCCCAAAACTAAGGATTTTCTGCCTCACTTGTCAATAGTGCTAAGTGTGGGAAATCCTGCTGTAGAGAGAACTCAGACCTGAGTTTCAGAACTTCATCCTGAAGGTATTGGAATTAAAACTTGAAAGTTATTCTTTGTTCTCCTTCCCCTTTCCTATCAAATCAGTCATTGAGTCTTGGGGAGTTTACATGCTAAATATCTCTTGAATCTCTCCACTCTGCCTCACCATTGGTTCTGGATTTGTAGTTACTCTAGAAGCCTCCTCACTGATATCCCCCTTACTCAAGCTTTGCCCCCTCAAATCCATCCTCTTCATTGAAACCAGAAGGTTCTCACAAAGTGCTCCATCTTCCCTGAGTCTGGTGTAGCACTATTGCTCTCCACATTCCTTAAACTGAAGGTAACTCCATCAAACCGGGAATGGTGGGTTGAAGCCCTCATCAAAACCTACCTGGGTTAGTATAAAAGAGGATTACAGTCATCTTTGACTTTTCTAATCCATCTGTAGCAGTCAACTATATTGAGCAACAAATCAACACAAATATTAATGTTTAAAAACAACTACCATTTGTTTAGCTCATGATTCCATGGGTTGGCAGCTCAGGTTGCACTCTGATGGGTGTTTCTTTTGTTCTCCACTGGGCTTACTCATGTGTCCATGGTCAGTTGTGGGTCAGCTTTGCTGATCTTGGCTGGGTTGGCTTACATTTCTGGGGCTTATCAGGGATGATACCCGTCTTGCCCACTTGTTCTATCATTCTTCATGAAGTCATGCTGGGGTTTGTTCATATGGAAAAGCAAAGGGCCCATCAGAATGAGCAGAAGCACACAGACCTCTTGAAGCTTAGGAGTGGGAGTGATGCTTTTTTACTTCTGTTGGATTCTGTTTGTCCAACATGAGTCACAGAACTAGCCTAGCTTCAATGTGTGAGGAAATAGATTCCACCATTTGATGATAGACACACAGTTACATTGTATGCAATCCATACGAGTTCTGTGGAGACAGGAAGGGGTAAAGACTGGCTATTTTTTCAATTTATGACAATTATGTTTTGTTCCCTGCAAATTTTATTGACCTATATTCACGTAACATATAATCCTTCCAAAGTATAGAATCACTGTCTAACAGTACCATCATCTAATTGTGCAACAATCATTGCATTCAATTTTAAACCAATTTCACTGCTCCAGAAATTAATCACTGACAGACATAAAAAAGAAAACGGAAAACACTCAATTCCCCTTATTCCCCCAATTACTAATCTATAGTATTGGTGTGGTACACTTGTTACTGCTGATGAAAGGATATTAAGATATTAATGTTAACTATAGTCCATTGCTTAAAATATGTACTTTACCTCCATATAAGAATCTATTATTACTTCTTTGTATGTGTGTTATTCATTTGTATTAGTTCATGAAAGAACATATATATTGTGTAGTGTTAATGTTAAACAATGTCCGCTTCTTCGTTCACAGTAATGCAATCCCTCTAGCTTTCCTTTTCGTGGCACACATGACTCTAAGAACCCCTTCAGGCAAATTAAATACAGTTCAACACTATTAATTATAATCCAAAATATGAGCTACACTCACCTCTATCCCTTTCCAAACTTTAAAATTCAACCTTGTTAAAAATACTGTATATTATAGGCAACCATTGTTACCTTTCTCTAGTTCCAATGTATCTCTTGTCATCTTATATTCTGCATTTTGTAACTAAGAGTTTGCATATTCAATTTGGTTCATATTACTGAAGTCATATTATATCTATCCCTTTCTGTCTGACTTCACGCAACATGATATCTTTGGGTTTTATCCATGTTGTCACATGCTGCAGGATTTCATTGCTTTCAATGGTTGAATAATACAATATCACATATATACAACACATTTTGTTTATCCTTTCATCATTTGGTGGACACTTGGATTATCTCCTTCTTTTGGCAATTGTGAATAATCCTGCTATGAACATTGGTAAGGAAATGCCTGGCTGTGCCCATGCTTTCATATCTTCTGGGTGTATACAGATTAGTGGATTGCCAGATCACAGGGTAACTAAGTAATTTAGCTTTCAGAGGAAACACCACACTGTTTTAAAAGTGTTAACAATGATTCTGTTTACGTGCCGATGGCCAGAATTTATTCGTAGGACCATACCTCAATGTAAGAGAGGTGAAGAAATGAGTTCATTGTGGCCCAGCAATAAGTGGAGAATAGCGAAATTGGAGAGCATGACACCATCTGTCACAATTTATTAACAGGCAGAATGAAGCTCCTATCCATGTTCTCCTGTGATAGTTTCCTCACTTGCCTTGACTCCAGATTTTCTCTTCTGCTCACCAGATGTGGATGAATGTGCCAATCCCAGAGCTTGCCCAGAGCATGCCAGGTGCCACAATTCACTTGGAAGTTACTCTTGTTCCTGCAACTCAGGGTTTGCATCCATCAGTTGAGTTTCCAGGGTTCAGGAGGGAGGTGTGAATGTAGGTGGAGGCATCTGTAGGGATCTGAGGTCCAAGAATCTTTGTAAAATTAGAAGTATGTGGTGAGGGTACAACTTGGCTGAGTTTGGGACACACATCTGCAAAGTTGAGGCTGATCATATTCATTTTTTCACTAATTCAAGAAATACCCTTGAATACCTATTATGCACCAGTTCTGACTTTGGGTAGTGGGGAATGAAACAGGGAAATATACTTGTTTTCCTAGGCCCTAGAATCTACTTGTATATGTAACAAGAAAGAAGTAAATATATTCTGTGTCTTGTATAGATAAAAGGGATGGAGACAAATGTGGTAGACTTAAGAATGATGTCTAGATATAGCAAATCCTCAGAGATAGATAGTTGGACTTGAGGTTAGTATGGGAGAGGGGGTAAAGGGGAGTGTAGGTTTGGTAAATATGGAGTATTTGTAAATGAAGAGAGGAAAAGAATGCAGGAAAGATGGGTAAGGAGTGCTAACTTTGATAGAATGGTTAGGAAAGGCACTCTGAGAAGCTGACATTTAAGAAAAATTCTTAAGGAAGTAAAGGAGGGAGCTATCAGATATTTGGGGATGTCATTTCAGGAAGAAGGAATGACAGGTATGAAGGCATGGAGGCAAAATCCCAGCCATGGGCTAAACTCCTCTATACATCTTCTCGTTGGATGTCCCAAAAGACCTTAGGATATCAGTGACATTTTGTGCATATTTTATGGATAAGGAAACCTCCTCTCCAGGGTGATGGAATCATTTGTTGGAGGTTAAACAGGTATGAAGGAGAATGAAGATCTGCATCTTGTCTCCCTGGGACAGCACACCCCATGATCTTTTGTCTTTAAATGAAGTTCAAATGATCCTGAAGCTCTGGCTACTCAGGGAGGGATTGCACAGGGCTGACATGGATTTAAATGCCAAACTCCCATAACCTGAGAATCAATGGTATGCCAGAAGCTGTCCTCTAAATTCCAGAGCCATAAAGGACCTCGGTTTAAATACCAATTGTGCCTTCGTCAATATATGTGAGTTTGAGCATTTTTTGAAATTAGAGATGATGTGGATTTAGGGAACTATCATACACAAAACAGTGGATTCCCATTTACCTTTCTATTCTTAACATCTTGTGTTCGTGTGGTATATTTCTTACAATTGATGACAGCATGTTTCTATTTTGGTATTGTTGACTACAAACCATGGCTTTACTTAGAGTTCACTGTTTTTGTAGACTCACACTTCTAGTTCCTAAAACTTATTACAAAGTCACAGGAATCAATGGAAAGTTATTGGCACAAGGACAAGGATATAGAGAAATGGAATAGAATTAAGAGTGCAGAAATCAACCCTTATGTTTATGACCAAATGATTTTGACAAGGGGGCAAAGACCAGTCAATTAGCAAGTAATATTCTATCCAATAGATGGTGCTGAGCAATCTGGGTGTCCCTTTGCATAAAAAGTGAAGGCCCCTACCCTGCATGATATGCAAAGACCTAAATATAAGAGCCAGAACATTGAAACACCTAGAAAATAACAGAGAAGCATCTTTCAGACCTGATTTGCTAGGCAGTAGTTTTGTAGACCTTGAGCATTTTAAAAGCTTCAGTTTCCTCCTCTGAAAAATGTGTAATATTGCTATAAACCTCACAGTAATGACAGGAGCATTTGGTGAACTGATGAATGTAAAGGATTTAGCTCAGTGCCTGCCAGACAGAAAGCTCAATATGTTAGTAACTAATTTTTATTTTAGTTAAGTTACATAGCCCTTGATATGCCCCAGGCTCTATTCTAAATCGTTTTGTGGATACCAGCTTCTTTATTCTTTTGATCACCTCTTTAAGTTAGGTGCTGTTGTTGCCCCCATTTGACACATCAGGCACTGAGGCACACAGAGATGAATTTTTTGCCCAGTGACACAGATCATAAATGATAGGACTATAATTTGTATCCATGCTCTCCATGTTCTGGAAACTCTCCACTCCTCTGCCTCTCTGCTAACATTATCATCATCATCATCAAGTTAATATGGTAATGCATATATAACAGAAAATATTCCATTTCTACTATTTTAAGTCTAAAATTTACTGGAACTAGTTATATTTATCATATTGTGCTGCCATCCCCACCATCCATTAATAAACTTTTATCATCATCTTATTCAATCTCTGGACCCATTAAGTAATAGCACACCTTTTTCCTTGCCATAGCCCCTTGTAACCTCTAATCAACTTCCCCTTCGTATGAATTTGCTTATTGTAGGTATTTCATTTGACTGGTGTTATACAATACCTGTCCTTTTGTGTCTGTATTATTTTAATCAGCATAATGTTTTCAAGGTTCATCCACGCTGTAGCATGTGTCAGAACTTTGTTCATTTTTACAGATGAGTATTTTCTTTAAAATATTTTCTTTAAAATGTTGATCAGAAGAATAAATGAGCTGATACCCACAAAACACTTAAAATAACAAAATAAAAATTAATTATCCGTCATAGTTATATAGCACATTTTGTTTACATATTCACCCCCTTAATGGACACTTGAGTTATTTCCAAATTTGATTGTTGTGAACAATGCTGCTGTGTACAGCATTGTACAAATATCTGTTCTAATACTCGTTTGAAATTCTTTGTACATTTACTGGTATTGTTTGGACAAGAATTAAAATATATTAGGGAAAGAGGAAAGAAAGCAATTTCAATGTGAAGGTTAAACGGAAGTGAGAATGAACCTTCATAGCTCTCCAGATTGTTAATGCAATAGAATCACCAATTACCAAGGGAATAGAAGTAAAATATGAGAGATGCAAGTTTAGGTACCATGAAATTTTCAGGGCATTGTACATGCAAATAATGAGTTACAGTTTTATCCTGAGCATTTGGGAGCCCAATCAAAGGACCTGCATGGTGTCTTAGTTTCTCCAGCTCCTAAGATAAATACCAAACACAGGTTGGCTTAACAACAGGAATGTACTGGCTCACAGCTCAGGGATTGATGGCTTGCTTTCTCCACGGTCAATAACATTTTGGCTGGCCAGCAATCCTTGAGTTCCTTGGCTTTCCCTTCACATGACAATGCCCTCCTTTGTCTGTCTGGGTTTACAGGCACCTCCCCCTGGCTTTCTCTCCTACTGTATCTGAATTTCTTCTGTTCATAAAGGACTCCATTAATCCTGATTAAGTACCAGCCTCATCAGTTGGGTCACATGTGAAATAAAATTGACGTCTTCAAGAGGTCCCATTCTCAATAAGTTCAAACCCACAGAAATGGGGGAAATTGAAGATCATGTTTATAGTTCTGGGGTTCACAACTCAATATACCTTATGCTGATCATGAATATACCTCTAAACCTTTGCTCTCACTGTGTCCTTAAAAATGTGTTTAAGAAGGCAAGACTTCAGATAGGGAAAACACTGTCTTCATTCAGTGGTGAAGCTTCAGCCTTAGCATCCTTCATTCTTTCTCCTTAGACCAGTTTTCTGCTTAGAGATGGATGAATGTTCCAGGAACTTGACTCTTTCTGGCCCCAATTCTGTCTGCATCAACATCCTGGCAGAACATACTTGTTCCTGCCTACCTGGATTCTTTTTGACCTATCTTTGGTTCCCTGAGATCCCTGAAGCTTTCCGAGGTAAACTAATTCCTCAGTCCATGTTGAAGGCTTGTCAAAGGATATCAAAGTCTCTCAAAATCTTATCATCTAATAATGGCAATGGTGTGTTTTTCCTCATGGGACTCTATGGGTTGTTCATATGGTTTTTCTGCTTATCATGTTACCAGCTGGGGCTCTGTGATGGTTGGTTGGTCCAAAGTGGCCTTTCTTGCATGGCTGACATTTGCTGGTTGTCTCTGGCTCAGTGCTCACCTGGGACCCTCAGCTTGCTCACTGGCCTTTCAAAATAGCTGCTTGGGCTTCCTCATTGTATGGCAATGGATGCCAAGAAGTTATATTCCAAGAGAAAGAAAGGAGAAACTGACAGACCTCTTTAGGTCTGGGCTTGGATGTCCCGGAATATTTCTTTTACCCTAGTCAACCTCTTGTTCCTCTATGCAATGTGTGCATATAAAAAGTGGAAGGATTGATAGAGGACATCTTTGGAGACTCTTTCATGATGCAGAACATATTCTATATACTTCAGCCCACCAAAGGCAATACATGTTTGCTTTAATTAAAACTGGTTTTGAGTGCCACTAGCAGCTAATATTGTTAAAATCAGATCAATAGATTGGTAAACTTGAAAGGTCAACTTTTAGCCAAACTTTCTGTTTCGTTCTATTATCTATCTTTCATGTGTCTGTCTGTCTATGTATTTATCTATCTTTTCATCTGTCTATCTCTAGCAATCTAGCATTTATCTGTCATATATCTGTCTACTTCTATCATCTATCTAACCTGTCTTTTATCTATCTATCTATCTATCTATCTAATCTATCTGCCAATGTATTATCTGTATAAACTGTCATCTATTTGATATCATCTATATATCTATATCCATCCATTAACCCACACATACATACATACTTACTTTCTATCTATATCTATTTCTAGCTCTTTGTGTATCCATCCATCTGTAATCTATCATCTATAACGTTCTGCCAATATATCTAATCTCTTATCGGAATGTATATATCCACCCACCCATTTATCAGTCTATCCTGTCTATCAATCTATCTCTATCATCTCTCTATCGAATAAAAAATTTATGTATAATTTCTAATCTGTCTATATCTATCATTATCACATCTGTCCACAATATGATTGTTATCTTTTCTTTTCCAGATTCTTTTCTTTGCTCTTTCCTTTTTATTTCTGTGCATAGGAGTGCATGGTTTTCTTATTACCTAGCATCACTTTCACCATAATCGCAAGCATTCCAAGATTCAGGAGGAAGGAACATACACCCGCTAGTCACACCAGCACCTTACGGGAGCCTATGGGGTGGGAGACAAAGTATCAGCCATATTGGAAACACAGTCTGCTACGTAAGATGAAGCAAATTTGTAAACCTGACTCTTTCTCTCTCCAGATGTAGATGAATGTTCTCAAAGTCCCCCACCTTGTGGACCAAACTCAAATTGCACCAACCAGATGGGGAGATACAAGTGCAGCTGTTTGCCTGGCTTCTCTTCTCCCACTGGGAATGGCTGGATCTCAGGAAAGCCAGGCCGTTTTGCCTGTTCAGGTAATGATCTCAGACAAGGGGGGTTTGGTGGACACCTGCATTGGGTTGTCTGCTCACTTGCTCCACTGTTCCTCAGACATCAGTGAAAGTCTCAATGGTTGTATCTCCCTGAGCATTCTGTGCTAAGTCCTTTGGGGGATACAATTGTAGGTGCCAACTTGGATTTATCTCTAGGAACCTCATCTGTGAAGGTATCGGGAGCTGTACTTCATTACTTACCTAAATCATTAAGGACCACTAGATTTGACAATGTAATGCGGTAGTAGTGTCTTGCTCAAGTATACATAACTAATTAGAAGAAGTGCCAGGATTTGAACTCTCATTAATGGCCTATAATGAGCTAAATAGAGAGTCAGGCTGTACTTGGGAGTATCGGAGACTTTTGAACCTAGAGTAATTTTTCTTCCAGGGGCATTGCCAATATCTACAGACAATTTTGGTTGCCACACTTTGGGGGAAGAGAGGATAGCTGCTGGCATCTAGTAGGGAGAGGAAAGGGAAGCTGCTAAACATCCTGTAGGGCACAGGATACCTGCCCAAAACTAAGGATTTTCTGCCTCACTTGTCAATAGGGCTAAGTGTGGAAAATCCTGCTGTAGAGAGAACTCAGACCTGAGTTTCAGAACTTCATCCTGAAGGTATTGGAATTAAAACTTGAAAGTTATTCTTTGTTCTCCTTCCCCTTTCCTATCAAATCAGTCATTGAGTCTTGGGGAGTTTACATGCTAAATATCTCCTGAATCTCTCCACTCTGCCTCACCCTTGGTTCTGGATTTGTAGTTACTCTAGAAGCCTCCTCACTGATATCCCCCTTACTCAAGCTTTGCCCCCTCAAATCCATCCTCTTTATTGAAACCAGAAGGTTTTCACAAAGTGCTCCATCTTCCCTGAATCTGGTGTAGCACTATTGTTCTCCACATTCCTTAAACTGAAGGTAACTCCATCAAACCGGGAATGGTGGGTTGAAGCTCTCATCAAAACCTACCTGGATTAGTATAAAAGAGGATTACAGTCATCTTTGATTTTTCTAATCCATCTGTAGCAGTCAACTATATTGAGCAACAAATCAACACAAATATTAATGTTTAAAAACAACTACCATTTGTTTAGCTCATGATTCCATGGGTTGGCAGCTCAGGTTGCACTCTGATGGGTGGTTCTTTTGTTCTCCACTGGGCTTACTCATGTGTCTATGGTCAGTTGTGGGTCAGCTTTGCTGATCTTGGCTGGGTTGGCTTACATTTCTGGGGCTTATCAGGGATGATACCCGTCTTGCCCACTTGTTCTATCATTCTTCATGAAGTCATCCTGGGGTTTGTTCATATGGAAAAAGCAAAGGGCCCATGAGAATGAGCAGAAGCACACAGACCTCTTAAAGCTTAGGAGTGGGAGTGATGCTTTTTTACTTCTGTTGGATTCTGTTTGTCCAACATGAGTCACACAACTAGCCTAGCTTCAATGCGTGAGGAAATAGATTCCACCATTTGATGATAGACACACAGTTACATTGTATGCAATCCATATGAGTTCTGTGGATACAGGGAGGGGTAAAGTCTGGCCATTTATTCAATTTATGACAATTATGTTTTGTTCCCTGCAAATTTTATTGACCTATATTCACGTAACATATAATCCTTCCAAAGTATAGAATCAGTGTCTCACAGTACCATCATCTAATTGTGCAACAATCATTGCATTCAATTTTAAACCAATTTCACTTCTCCAAAAATTAATCACTGCTAGACATGAAAAAGGAAACCCAAAACACTCAATTCCCCTTACTCCCTCAATTACTGATCTATAGTATTGGTGTGTTACACTTGTTACTTGCTGATGAAAGGATATTAAGATATTAATGTTAAAGATATTCCATTGCTTAAAATATGTACTTTATCTCTGTACAAGAATCTATTATTACTTCTTTGTATGTGTGTTATTCATTTGTATTAGTTCATGAAAGAACATACATATTGTGTAGTGTTAATGTTAAACAATGTCCACCTCTTCGTTCACAGTCATGCAATCCGTCTAGCTTTCCTTTTCGTGGCACACATGACTCTAAGAACCCCTTCAGGCAAATTAAATACAATTCAGCGGTATTAATTATAATCCAAAATATGAGCTACACTTACCTCTTTCCCTTTCCAAACTTTTAAATTCAACCTTGTTAAAAATACTGTATATTATAGGCAACTACCCCCTTTCTCTAGTTCCAATGTATCTCTTGTCATCCCATATTCTACATTTTATTACTATGAGTTTGCATATTCCATTTAATTCATATTACCGAAGTCATATAATATCTATCCCTTTGTGTCTGACTTACTTCACTCAGCATGATATCTTTAGGTTTTATCCATGTTTTCACATGCTGCAGGATTTCATTGGTTTCAATGGCTGAATAATACAATATCATATATATACAACACATTTTGTTTATCCTTTCATCATTTGGTAGACACTAGGATTATCTCCTTTTTTTTGTCAATTCTGAATAATGGTGCTATAAACATTGGTAAACAAATGCCTGGCTGTGCCCATGCTTTCAGATCTTTTGGGTGTATACAGAGTAGTGGATTGCCAGATCATAGGGTAACTAAGTAATTTAGCTTTCAGAGGAAACACCAGACTGTTTCAAAAGTGTTAACAACCCTTCTGCTTACATGCTGATGGCCAGAATTTATTCGTAGGACCATACCTCACTGCAAGAGAGGTGAAGAAATGAGTTCATTGTGGCTCAGCAATAAGTGGTGAATAAGGACGTTGGAGAGCATGACACCATCTACCACAATTTATTAACAGGCAGAATGAAGCTCTTATCCATGTTCTCCTGTGATAGTTTCCTCACTTGCCTTGACTCCAGATTTTCTCTTCTGCTCACCAGATGTGGATGAATGTGCCAATCCCAGAGCTTGCCCAGAGCATGCCAGTTGCCAGAATTCAGTTGGAAGTTACTCTTGTTCCTGCAACCCAGGATTTACATCCATCAGTGAAAATTTGAGTTTCCAGGGTTCAGGAGGGAGGTGTGAAGGTAGGTGGAGGCACCTGTTGGGAACTCAGGTCCAAGGCTCTTTGCAAAATCAGAAGTATGTGGTGAGGGTACAACTTGACTGAGTTTGGGACACACATCTGCAAAGATGAAGCTAATCACATTCATTCATTCACTAATCCAACACATGCCACTTGAATACTTATTATGCACCAGTTCTGAATTTGGGTACTGGGGACACAGTGGTGAATAAAAGAGGCAAATATACTTGTTTTCCTAGACTCTATAATCTAGCAGGTAGTTTTATGTAACAACAAAAAAGTGAGTATAGTCTGTGTCTTGTATAGATAAAAGGGATGGAGACAAATATAGTAGACTTAAGAGTGATGTCTAGAAATAGCAAATCCCCAGAGACAGAAAGTTGGAATTTAGGTTACTATGGGAGAGGGAGAAATGGGAGTGTCGATTTGGTAGATATGGAGTATTTGTAAATAAAGAGAGGAAAAAGAATGCAGGAAAGATGGGTAAAGAGTGCTAACATTGATAGAATGGTTAGGAAAGGCACTCTGAGAAGCTGACATTTAAGAAAAATTCTTAAGGAAGTAAAGGAGGGAGCTATCAGATATTTGGGGATGTCATTTCAGGAAGAAGGAATGACAGGTCTGAAGGCATGGAGGCAAAATCCCAGCCATGGGCTAAACTCTTCTATACATCTTCTCGTTGGATGTCCCAAAAGACCTTAGGATATCAGTGACATTTTCCGCATATTTTATGGATAAGGAAACCTCCTCTCCAGGGTGATGGAATCATTTGCTGGAGGTTAAACAGGTATGAAGGAGGAGAATCAGGATCTGCATCTTGTCTCCCTGGGACAGCACACCCCATGATCTTTTGTCTTTAAATGCAGTTCAAATGATCCTGAAGCTCTGGCTACTCAGGGAGGGATTGCACAGGGCTGACATTGATTTAAATGCCAAACTCCCAAACCCTGAGAGTCAAGGGTATGCCAGAAGCTGTCCTCTAAATTCCAGAGCCATAAAGGACCTCGGTTTAAATATCAATTGTGCCTTCCTCAATGTATGTGACTTTGAGCATTTTTTGAAATTAGAGATGATGTGGATTTAGGGAACTATCATACACAAAACAGTGGATTCCCATTTACCTTTCTATTATTAACATCTTTATTGGTGTGGTATATTTATTACAATTGATGACAGCATGTTTCTATTTTGGTATTGTTGACTACAAACCATGGCTTAACTTAGAGTTCACTGTTTTTGTAGACTCACACTTCTAGTTCCTAAAACTTATTACAAAGTCACAGGAATCAATGGAAAGTTATTGGCACAAGGACAAGGATATAGAGAAATGGAATAGAATTAAGAGTGCAGAAATCAACCCTTATGTTTATGACCAAATGATTTTGACAAGGGGGCAAAGACCAGTCAATTAGCAAGTAATATTCTATCCAATAGATGGTGCTGAGCAATCTGGGTGTCCCTTTGCATAAAAAGTGAAGGCCCCTACCTTGCATGATATGCAAAGACCTAAATATAAGAGCCATATAGACTCATAGAGAAGCGTCTTTCAGTCCTGATTTGCTAGGCAGTAGAATTTTAGACCTTGAGCATTTTAAAAGCTTCAGTTTCCTCCTCTGAAATGTAGATAATATTACCATAGACCTGACAGTAATAATATGAGCATTTGGTGAACTGATGAATGTAAAGGATTTAGCTCAGTGCCTGCCAGACAGAAAGCTCAATATGTTAGTAATTAATTTTTATTTTAGTTCTGTTACATAACCCTTGTTATGCCCCAGGCTCTTTTCTAAATCGTTTTGTGGATACCAGCCCATTTATTCATTTGATCACCTCTCTAAGTTAGGTACTGATGTTACCCCCATTTGACACATCAGGCACTGAGGCACACAGAGATGAAATTTTTGCCCAGTGACACAGATCATAAATGATAGGACTATAATTTGTATCCATGCTCTCCATGTTCTGGAAACTCTCCACTCCTCTGCCTCTCTGCTAACATTATCATCATCATCATCAAGTTACTATGGTAATGCATATATATATAACAGAAAATATTCAATTTCTCCAATTTTAAGTGTACAATTCACTGCAACTAAGTATATTTATCATATTGTGCTACCATCCCCACCATCCATTAATAAACTTTTTACATCACCTTATTCAATCTCTGGACCCATTAAGTAATAGCACCTCATTTTTCCTGCCGTAGCCACTTGTAATCTCTAATCAACTTCCTCTTCGTATGAATTTGCTTATTGTAGGTGTTTCATTTGACTGGTATTATACAATACTTGTCCTTTTGTGTCTGTATTATTTCAATCAGCATAATGTTTACAAGGTTCATTCAAGTTGTAGCAGGTATCAGAATTTTGCTCATTTTCAGATGAATATTTTCTTTAAAATATTTTCTTTAAAATGTTGATCAGAAGAATAAATGAGCTGATATCCACAAAACACTTAAAATAATAAAATAAAAATTAATTATCCGTCATAGTTACATACCACATTTTGTTTATATATTCACCCCCTTAAGGGACACTTGACTTATTTCCAAATTTGATTATTGCGAACATTGCTGCTGTGTACAGCATTGTACAAATGTCTGTTCCAATACTCGTTTGAAATTCTTTGTACATTTACTGGTATTGTTTGGAGAAGAATTAAAATTTATCAGGGAAAGAGGAAAGAAAGCAATTTCAATGTGAAGGTTAAACGGAAGTGAGAATGAACCTTCATAGCTCTCCAGATTATTAATGCAATAGAATCACCAATTACCAAGGGATTAGAAGTAAAATATGAGAGATGCAAGTTTAGGTACCATGAAATTTTCAGGGCATTGTACCTGCAAATAATCAGTTACAGTTTTGTCCTGAACATTTGGGAGCCCAATCAAAGGACCTGCACAGTGTCTTAGTTTCTCCAGCTCCTAAGATAAATACCAAACACAGGTTGGCTTAACAACAGGAATGTACTGGCTCACAGCTCAGGGATTGATGGCTTGCTTTCTCCACGGTCAGTAACATTTTGGCTGGCCAGCAATCCTTGAGTTCCTTGGCTTTCCCTTCACATGACAATGCCCTCCTTTGTCTTTCTGGGTTTACAGGCACCTTCCCCTGGCTTTCTCTCCTACTGTATATGAATTTCTTCTGTTCATAAAGGACTCCATTAATCCTGATTAAGTACCAGCCTCATCAGTTGGGTCACATGTTAAATAAAATTGACGTCTTCAAGAGGTCCCATTCTCAATAAGTTCAAACCCACAGAAATGAGGGAAATTGAAGATCATGTTTATAGTTCTGGGATTCACAACTCAATATACCTTATGCTGATCATGAATATACCTCTAAACCTTTGCTCTCACTGTGTCCTTCAAAATGTGTTTAAGAAGGCAAGACTTTAGACAGTGAAAACACTGTCTTCATTCAGTGGTGAAGCTTCAGGCTTAGCATCCTTCATTCTTTCTACTTAGACCAGTTTTCTGCTTAGAGATGGATGAATGTTCCAGGAACTTGACTCTTTCTGGCCCCAATTCTGTCTGCATCAACATCCTGGCAGAATATACTTGTTCCTGCCTACCTGGATTCTTTTTGACCTATCTTTGGTTCCCTGAGATCCCTGAAGCTTTCCGAAGTAAACTAATTCCTCAGTCCATGTTGAAGGCTTGTCAAAGGATATCAAAGTCTCTCAAAATCTTATCATCTGATAATGGCAATGGTGTGTTTTTCCTCATGGGACTCTATGGGTTGTTCATATGGTTTTTCTGCTTATCATGTTACCAGCTGGGGCTCTGTGACGGTTGGTTGGTCCAAAGTGGCCTTTCTTGCATGGCTGACATTTGCTGGTTGTCTCTGGCTCAGTGCTCACCTGGGAAACTCAGCTTGCTCGTGGGCCTTTCAAAATGGCTGCTTGGGCTCTCTCATTGTATGGCAATGGATTGCAAGAAGTTATATTCCAAGAGGAAGAAAGCATAAGCTGACAGTCCTCTTTAGGTCTGGGCTTGGATGTCCCAGAATATTTCTTTTACCCTAGTCAACCTCTTGTTCCCCTATGCAATGTGTACATATAAAAAGTGGAAGGATTGATAGTGGACATCTTTGGAGACTCTTTCATAATGCAGAACATATTCTATATTCTTCAGCCCACCAGAGGAAACAAATGTTTGCTTTAATTAAAACTGGTTTTGAGTGCCACTAGCTGCTAATATGGTAAAAATCAGCTCAATAGATTGGTAAACTTGAAAGGTCAACTTTTAGCCACACTTTCTGTTTCATTCTATTATCTGTCTGTCATGTGTCAGTCTATCTATTTATTTGTCTTTTCATCTCTCTGTCTCTATCAATCTAGCATTTATCTGTCATCTATGTGTCTACTTCTATCATCTATATAACCTGTCTTTTATGTATCTATCTAATCTATCTGCCTATCTATTATCTGTATAAACTGTCATCTATTTCATATCATCTGTATATCTATATCCATCCATTAACCCACACATACATACATACATCCTTACTTTCTATCTATATCTATTTCTAGCTCTTTGTGTATCCATCCATCTGTAATCTATCATCTATATCTTTCTGCCAATATATCTAATCTCTTATCTGAATGTATATATCCACCCACCCATTTATCAGTCTATCCTGTCTATCAATCTATCTCTATCATCTCTCTATCTAATAAAAAATTTATGTATAATTTCTAATCTGTCTATATCTATCATTGTCACATCTGTTATCTTTTCTTTTCCAGATTCTTTTCTTTACTCTTTCCTTTTTATTTCTGTGCATAGGAGTGCATGGTTTCCTTATTACCTAGTATCACCTTCACCATAATCTCAAGCATTCCCAGATTCAAGGGGAAGGAACATACACCTGCAAGTCGCATCACCACCTGACGGGAGCCTATGGGGTGGAAGACAATGTTTCAGCCATATTGGAAACACAGTCTGCTACATAAGACGAAGCAAATTTGTAAACCTGACTCTTTCTCTGTCCAGATGTAGATGAATGTTCTCAAAGTCCCCCACCTTGTGGACCAAACTCGAATTGCACCAACCTGATGGGGAGATACAAGTGCAGCTGTTTGCCTGGTTTCTCTTCTCCCACTGGGAATGGCTGGATCTCAGGAAAGCCAGGCCGTTTTGCCTGTTCAGGTAATGATCTCAGACAAGGAGGGTTTGGTGGACACCTGCATTGGGTTGTCTGTTCACTTGGTCCGCTGTTCCTCAGACATCAGTGAAAGTCTCAATGGTTGTATCTCCCTGAGCATTCTGTGCTAAGTCCTTTGGGGGATACAATTGTAGGTGCCAACTTGGATTTATCTTCAGGAACCTCATCTGTGAAGGTATTGGGAGCTGTTCTTCATTACTTACCTAAATCATTAAGGACCACTAGATTTGACAATGTTATGAGGTAGTAGTGTCTTGCTCAAGTATACATAACTAATTAGAACAAGTGCCAGGATTTGAACTCTCATTAATGGCCTATAATGAGCTAAATAGAGAGTCAGGCTGTACTTGGGTGTATTGGAGGCTTTTGAACCTAGAGTAATTTTTCTTTCAGGGGCATTGCCAGTATCTACAGACAATTTTGGTTGCCACACTTTGGGGGAAGAGAGGATAGCTGCTGGCTTCTAGTAGGGAGAGGAAAGGGAAGCTGCTAAACATCCTATAGCACACGGGACACCTGCCCAAAACTAAGGATTTTCTTCTCACTTGTCAATAGTGCTAAATGTGGGAAATCCTGCTATAGAGAGAACTCAGACCTGAGTTTCAGAACTTCATCCTGAAGGTATTGGAATTAAAACTTGAAAGTTATTCTTTGTTCTCCTTCCCCTTTCCTATCAAATCAGTCATTGAGTCTTGGGGAGTTTACATGCTAAATATCTCTTGAATCTCTCCACTCTGCCTCACCCTTGGTTCTGGATTTGTAGTTACTCTAGAAGCCTCCTCACTGATATCCTCCTTACTCAAGCTTTGCCCATCAAATCCATCCTCTTAATTGAAACCAGAAGGTTCTCACAAAGTGCTCCATTTTCCCTGAGTCTGGTGTAGCACTATTGTTCTCCACATTCCTTAAACTGAAGGTAACTCCATCAAACCGGGAATGGTGGGTTGAAGCCCTCATCAAAACCTACCTGGGTTAGTATAAGAGAGGATTACAGTCATCTTTGATTTTTCTAATCCATCTGTAGCAGTCAGCTATATTAAGCAACAAATCAACACAAATATTAATGTTTAAAAACAACTACCGGAGGCGGGGCAAGATGGCAGACTGGTGAGCTGTATGTTTTAGTTACTCCTCCAGGAAAGTAGGTAAAAAGCCAGGAACTGCGTGGACTGGACACCACAGAGCAATCTGTCTTTGGGCATACTTCATACAACACTCATGAAAACGTGGAACTGCTGAGATCAGCGAAATCTGTAAGTTTTTGCGGCCAGGGGACCCGTGCCCCTCCCTGCCAGGCTCAGTCCCGGGGGAGGAGGGGCTGTCAGCTCCAGGAAGGAGAAGGGAGAATTGCAGTGGCTGCTCTCATCGGAAACTCATTCTACTGATTCAAACTCCAACCATAGATAGACTGAGGCCAGACACCAGAGACTCTGAGAGCAGCCAGCCCAGCAGAGAGGAGACGGGCATAGAAGGAAAACAACACGAGAAGCTCCAAAGTAAAAGCAGAGGATTTTTGGAGTTCTGGTGAACACAGAAAGGGGAAGGGCGGAGATCAGGCCTTGAGGCGCATATGCAAATCCCGAAGCAAGGCTGATCTCTCTGCCCAGGGCACCTTTCCTTAATGGCCCTGGTTGCTTTGTCTATTAGCATTTCAATAACCCATTAGATCTCTGAGGAGGGCCGTTTTTTTTTTTTTTTTTAAAATCCTTTTTGCTTTTTCTAAAACAATTACTCTAAGAAGCTCAATACAGAAAGCTTCAAAGAATTGAAATTTGGGCACGTCAAGTCAAGAGCAGAACTAAGAGAGCTCTGAGACAAAAGGCAATAATCCAGTGGCTGAGAAAATTCACTAAACAACACAACTTCCCAAGAAAAGGGGGGTGTCCGCTCACAGCCACCATCCTGGTGGACAGGAAACACTCCTGCCCATCGCCAGCCCCATAGCCCAGAGCTGCCCCAGACAACCCAGTGTGACGGAAGTGCTTCAAATAACAGGCACACACCACAAAACTGGGCGTGGACATTAGCCTTCCCTGCAACCTCAGCTGAATGTCCCAGAGCTGGGAAGGGGGAGCAGTGTGAATTAACAGAGCCCCATTCAGCCATCATTTGAGCAGACTGGGAGCCTCCCAACACAGCCCAGCAGCCCAGAACTGCCCTGGGGGGACGGCACTCACCTGTGACATAGCACAGTCATCCCTCAACAGAGGACCCGGGGTGCACAGCCTGGAAGAGGGGCCCACTTGCAAGTCTCAGGAGCCATACGCCAATACCAAAGACTTGTGGGTCAGTGGCAGAGACAAACTGCGGCAGGACTGAACTGAAGGATTAGACTATTGCAGCAGCATTAAAACTCTAGGATCATCAGGGAGATTTGATTGTTAGGGCCACCCCCCCTCCCCGACTGCCCAGAAACACGCCCCACATACAGGGCAGGCAACACCAACTACACACGCAAGCTTGGGACACCAATTGGGCCCCACAAGACTCACTCCCCCACTCACCAAAAAGGCTAAGCAGGGGAGAACTGGCTTGTGGAGAACAGGTGGCTCGTGGACGCCACCTGCTGGTTAGTTAGAGAAAGTGTACTCCACGAAGCTGTAGATCTGATAAATTAGAGATAAGGACTTCAACTGGTCTACAAACCCTAAAAGAACCCTATCAAGGACAGCAAATGCCACGAGGCCAAAAACAACAGAAAATTATAAAGCATATGAAAAAACCAGACGATATGGATAACCCAAGCCCAAGCACCCAAATCAAAAGACCAGAAGAGACACACCTAGAGCAGCTACTCAAAGAACTAAAGATGAACAATGAGACCCTAGTACGGGATATGAAGGAAATCAAGAAGACCCTAGAAGAGCATAAAGAAGACATTGCAAGACTAAATAAAAAAATGGATGATCTTATGGAAATTAAAGAAACTGTTGACCAAATTAAAAAGATTCTGGACACTCATAGTACAAGACTAGAGGAAGTTGAACAACGAATCAGTGACCTGGAAGATGACAGAATGGAAAATGAAAGCATAAAAGAAAGAATGGGGAAAAAAATTGAAAAACTCGAAATGGACCTCAGGGATATGATAGATAATATGAAACGTCCGAATATAAGACTCATTGGTGTCCCAGAAGGGGAAGAAAAGGGTAAAGGTCTAGGAAGAGTATTCAAAGAAATTGTTGGGGAAAACTTCCCAAATCTTCTAAACAACATAAATACACAAATCATAAATGCTCAGCGAACTCCAAATAGAATAAATCCAAAAAAACCCACTCCGAGACATATACTGATCACACTGTCAAACATAGAAGAGAAGGAGCAAGTTCTGAAAGCAGCAAGAGAAAAGCAATTCACCACATACAAAGGAAACAGCATAAGACTAAGTAGTGACTACTCAGCAGCCACCATGGAGGCGAGAAGGCAATGGCACGATATATTTAAAATTCTGAGAGAGAGGAATTTCCAGCCAAGAATACTTTATCCAGCAAAGCTCTCCTTCAAATTTGAGGGAGAGCTTAAATTTTTCACAGACAAAGAAATGCTGAGAGAATTTGCTAACAAGAGACCTGCCCTACTGGAGATACTAAAGGGAGCCCTACAGACAGAGAAACAAAGACAGGACAGAGAGACTTGGAGAAAGGTTCAGTACTAAAGAGATTCGGTATGGGTACAATAAAGGATATTAATAGAGAGAGGGAAAAATATGGCAAACATAATCCAAAGGATAAGATGGCCGATTCAAGAAATGCCTTCACGGTTTTAACGTTGAATGTAAATGGATTAAACTCCCCAATTAAAAGATATAGATTCGCAGAATGGATCAAAAAAAATGAACCATCAATATGTTGCATACAAGAGACTCATCTTAGACACAGGGACACAAAGAAATTGAAAGTGAAAGGATGGAAAAAAATATTTCATGCAAGCTACAGCCAAAAGAAAGCAGGTGTAGCAATATTAATCTCAGATAAAATAGACTTCAAATGCAGGGATGTTTTGAGAGACAAAGAAGGCCACTACATACTAATAAAAGGGGCAATTCAGCAAGAAGAAATAACAATCGTAAATGTCTATGCACCCAATCAAGGTGCCACAAAATACATGAGAGAAACATTGGCAAAACTAAAGGAAGCAATTGATGTTTCCACAATAATTGTGGGAGACTTCAACACATCACTCTCTCCTATAGATAGATCAACCAGACAGAAGACCAATAAGGAAATTGAAAACCTAAACAATCTGATAAATGAATTAGATTTAACAGACATCTACAGGACATTACATCCCAAATCACCAGGATACACATACTTTTCTAGTGCTCACGGAACTTTCTCCAGAATAGATCATATGCTGGGACATAAAACAAGCCTCAATAAATTTAAAAAGATTGAAATTATTCAAAGCACATTCTCTGACCACAATGGAATACAATTAGAAGTCAATAACCATCAGAGACTTAGAAAATTCACAAATACCTGGAGGTTAAACAACACACTCCTAAACAATCAGTGGGTTAAAGAAGAAATAGCAAGAGAAATTGCTAAATATATAGAGACGAATGAAAATGAGAACACAACATACCAAAACCTATGGGATGCAGCAAAAGCAGTGCTAAGGGGGAAATTTATAGCACTAAACGCATATATTAAAAAGGAAGAAAGAGCCAAAATCAAAGAACTAATGGATCAACTGAAGAAGCTAGAAAATGAACAGCAAACCAATCCTAAACCAAGTAGAAGAAAAGAAATAACAAGGATTAAAGCAGAAATAAATGACATAGAGAACAAAAAAACAATAGAAAGGATAAATATCACCAAAAGTTGGTTCTTTGAGAAGATCAACAAGATTGACAAGCCCCTAGCTAGACTGACAAAATCAAAAAGAGAGAAGACCCATATAAACAAAATAATGAATGAAAAAGGTGACATAACTGCAGATCCTGAAGAAATTAAAAAAATTATAAGAGGATATTATGAACAACTGTATGGCAACAAACTGGATAATGTAGAAGAAATGGACAATTTCCTGGAAACATATGAACAACCTAGACTGACCAGAGAAGAAATAGAAGACCTCAACCAACCCATCACAAGCAAAGAGATCCAATCAGTCATCAAAAATCTTCCCACAAATAAATGCCCAGGGCCAGATGGCTTCACAGGGGAATTCTACCAAACTTTCCAGAAAGAACTGACACCAATCTTACTCAAACTCTTTCAAAACATTGAAAAAAATGGAACACTACCTAACTCATTTTATGAAGCTAACATCAATCTAATACCAAAACCAGGCAAAGATGCTACAAAAAAGGAAAACTACCGGCCAATCTCCCTAATGAATATAGATGCAAAAATCCTCAACAAAATACTTGCAAATCGAATCCAAAGACACATTAAAAAAATCATACACCATGACCAAGTGGGGTTCATTCCAGGCATGCAAGGATGGTTCAACATCAGAAAAACAATCAATGTATTACAACACATTAAAAACTCGAAAGGGAAAAATCAATTGATCATCTTAATAGATGCTGAAAAAGCATTTGACAAAATCCAACATCCCTTTTTGATAAAAACACTTCAAAAGGTAGGAATTGAAGGAAACTTCCTCAACATGATAAAGAGCATATATGAAAAACCCACAGCCAGCATAGTACTCAATGGTGAGAGACTGAAAGCCTTCCCTCTAAGATCAGGAACAAGACAAGGATGCCCGCTGTCACCACTGTTATTCAACATTGTGCTGGAAGTGCTAGCCAGGGCAATCCGGCAAGACAAAGAAATAAAAGGCATCCAAATTGGAAAAGAAGAAGTAAAACTGTCATTGTTTGCAGATGATATGATCTTATATCTAGAAAACCCTGAGAAATCAATGATACACCTACTAGAGCTAATAAACAAATTTAGCAAAGTAGCGGGATACAAGATTAATGCACATAAGTCAGTAATGTTTCCATATGCTAGAAATGAACAAACTGAAGAGACACTCAAGAAAAAGATACCATTTTCAATAGCAACTAAAAAAATCAAGTACCTAGGAATCAACTTAACCAAAGATGTAAAAGACCTATACAAAGAAAACTACATAACTCTACTAAAAGAAATAGAAGGGGACCTTAAAAGATGGAAAAATATTCCATGTTCATGGATAGGAAGGCTAAATGTCATTAAGATGTCAATTCTACCCAAACTCATCTACAGATTCAATGCAATCCCAATCAAAATTCCAACAACCTACTTTGCAGACTTGGAAAAGCTACTTATCAAATTTATTTGGAAAGGGAAGATGCCTCGAATTGCTAAAGACACTCTAAAAAAGAAAAACGAAGTGGGAGGACTTACACTCCCTGACTTTGAAGCTTATTATAAAGCCACAGTTGCCAAGACAGCATGGTACTGGCACAAAGATAGACATATAGATCAATGGAATCGAATTGAGAATTCAGAGATAGACCCTCAGATCTATGGCCGACTGATCTTTGATAAGGCCCCCAAAGTCACCGAACTGAGCCATAATGGTCTTTTCAACAAATGGGGCTGGGAGAGTTGGATATCCATATCCAAAAGAATGAAAGAGGACCCCCACCTCACCCCCTACACAAAAATTAACTCAAAATGGACCAAAGATCTCAATATAAAAGAAAGTACCATAAAACTCCTAGAAGATAATGTAGGAAAACATCTTCAAGACCTTGTATTAGGAGGCCACTTCCTAGACTTTACACCCAAAGCACAAGCAACAAAAGAGAAAATAGATAAATGGGAACTCCTCAAGCTTAGAAGTTTCTGCACCTCAAAGGAATTTCTCAAAAAGGTAAAGAGGCAGCCAACTCAATGGGAAAAAATTTTTGGAAACCATGTATCTGACAAAAGACTGATATCTTGCATATACAAAGAAATCCTACAACTCAATGACAATAGTACAGACAGCCCAATTATAAAATGGGCAAAAGATATGAAAAGACAGTTCTCTGAAGAGGAAATACAAATGACCAAGAAACACATGAAAAAATGTTCAGCTTCACTAGCTATTAGAGAGATGCAAATTAAGACCACAATGAGATACCATCTAACACCGGTTAGAATGGCTGCCATTAAACAAACAGGAAACTACAAATGCTGGAGGGGATGTGGAGAAATTGGAACTCTTATTCATTGTTGGTGGGACTGTATAATGGTTCAGCCACTCTGGAAGTCAGTCTGGCAGTTCCTTAGAAAACTAGATATAGAGCTACCATTCGATCCAGCGATTGCACTCCTCGGTATATACCCGGAAGATCGGAAAGCAGTGACACGAACAGATATCTGCACGCCAATGTTCATAGCAGCATTATTCACAATTGCCAAGAGATGGAAACAACCCAAATGTCCTTCAACAGATGAGTGGATAAATAAAATGTGGTATATACACACGATGGAATACTACGCGGCAGTAAGAAGGAACGATCTGGTGAAACATATGACAACATGGATGAACCTTGAAGACATAATGCTGAGCGAAATAAGCCAGGCACAAAAAGAGAAATATTATATGCTACCACTAATGTGAACTTTGAAAAATGTAAAACAAATGGTTTATAATGTAGAATGTAGGGGAACTAGCAGTAGAGAACAATTAAGGAAGGGGGAACAATAATCCAGGAAGAACAGATAAGCTATTTAACGTTCTGGGGATGCCCAGAAATGACTATGGTCTGTTAATTTCTGATGGTTGTAGTAGGAACAAGTTCACTGAAATGTTGCTATATTATGTAACTTTCTTGGGGTAAAGTAGGAACATGTTGGAAGTTAAGCAGTTATCTTAGGTTAGTTGTCTTTTTCTTACTCCCTTGCTATGGTCTCTTTGAAATGCTCTTTTATTGTATGTTTGTTTTCTTTTTAACTTTTTTTTTCATACAGGTGATTTGAAAAAAGAAGGGAAAGTTAAAAAAAAAAAAAAAAAAAAAAAAAAAAAAAGAAAAAAGACAAACAAGGAAAAAAAAAAAAAAAAAAAAAAAAAGATGTAGTGCCCCCTTGAGGAGCCTGTGGAGAATGCAGGGGTATTCGCCTACCCCACCTCCATGGTTGCTAACATGACCACAGACATAGGGGACTGGTGGTTTGATGGGTTGAGCCCTCTACCATAAGTTTTACCCTTGGGAAGACGGTTGCTGCAAAGGAGAGGCTAGGCCTCCCTGTATTTGTGCCTAAGAGTCTCCTCCTGAATGCCTCTTTGTTGCTCAGATGTGGCCCTCTCTCTCTGGCTAAGCCAACTTGAAAGGTGAAATCACTGCCCTCCCCCCTACGTGGGATCAGACACCCAGGGAAGTGAATCTCCCTGGCAACGTGGAATATGACTCCCAGGGAGGAATGTAGACCTGGCACCGTGGGACGGAGAACATCTTCTTGACCAAAAGGGGGATGTGAAAGGAAATGAAATAAGCTTCAGTGGCAGAGAGATTCCAAAAGGAGCCGAGAGGTCACTCTGGTGGGCACTCTTATGCACACTTTAGACAACCCTTTTTAGGTTCTAAAGAATTGGGGTAGCTGGTGGTGGATACCTGAAACTATCAAACTACAACCCAGAACCCATGAATCTCGAAGACAGTTGTATAAAAATGTAGCTTATGAGGGGTGACAATGGGATTGGGAAAGCCATAAGGACCAAACACCACTTTGTCTAGTTTATGGATGGATGTGTAGAAAAGTAGGGGAAGGAAACAAACAGACAAAGGTACCCAGTGTTCTTTTTTACTTCAATTGCTCTTTTTCACTCTAATTATTATTCTTGTTATTTTTGTGTGTGTGCTAATGAAGGTGTCAGGGATTGATTTAGGTGATGAATGTACAACTATGTAATGGTACTGTAAACAATCGAAAGTACAATTTGTTTTGTATGACTGCGTGGTATGTGAATATATCTCAATAAAATGATGATTAAAAAAAAAAAAAATAAAAATAAAAACAACTACCATTTGTTTAGCTCATGATTGCATGGGTTGGCAGCTCAGGTTGCACTCTGATGGGTGGTTCTTTTGTTCTCCATTGGGCTTACTCATGTGTCTATCGTCAGTTGTGGGTCAGCTTTGCTGATCTTGGCTGGGTTGGCTTACATTTCTGGGGCTTATCAGGGATGATACCCGTCTTGCCCACTTGTTCTATCATTCTTCATGAAGTCATCCTGGGGTTTGTTCATATGGAAAAAGCAAAGGGCCCATGAGAATGAGCAGAAGCAGGCAGACCTCTTGAAGCTTAGGAGTGGGAGTGATGCTTTTTTACTTCTGTTGGATTCTGTTTGTCCAACGTGAGTCACACAACTAGCCTAGCTTCAATGCGTGAGGAAATAGATTCCAGCATTTGATGATAGACACACAGGTACATTGTATGCAATCCGTATGAGTGCTGTGGATACAGGGAGGGGTAAAGACTGTGGCCATTTTTTCAATTTATGACAATTATGTTTTGTTCCCTGCAAATTTTATTGACCGATATTCACGTAACATATAAACCTTCCAAAGTATAGAATCAGTGTCTCACAGTACCATCATCTAATTGTGCAACAATCATTGCATTCAATTTTAAATCAATTTCACTGCTCCAAAAATTAATCACTGATAGACATGAAAAAGGAAACCCAAAACACTCAATTCCCCTCATTCCCCCAATTACTAATCTATAGTATTGGTGTGGTACACTTGTTACTGCCGATGAAAGGGTATTAAGATATTAATGTTAACTATAGTCCATTGCTTAAAATATGTACTTTACCTCCATATAAGAATCTATTCTTACTTCTTTGTATGTGTGTTATTCATTTGTAGTAGTTCATGAAAGAACATATAGATTGTGTAGTGTTAATGTTAAACAATGTCCGCTTCTTCGTTCACAGTAATGCAGTCCGTCTAGCTTTCCTTTTCGTGGCACACATGACTCTAAGAACCCCTTCAGGCAAATTAAATACAATTCAGCAGTATTAATTATAATCCAAAATATGAGCTACACTTACCTCTATCCCTTTCCAAACTTTTAAATTCAACCTTGTTAAAAATACTGTATATTATAGGCAACTACCCCCTTTCTCTAGTTCCAATGTATCCCTTGTCATCCCATATTCTACATTTTATTACGAGTTTGCATATTCCATTTAATTCATATTACCGAAGTCATATGATATCTATCCCTTTGTGTCTGACTTACTTCACTCAGCATGATATCTTTAGGTTTTATCCATGTTGTCACATGCTGCAGGATTTCATTGATTTCAATGGCTGAATAATACAATATCATATATATACAACACATTTTGTTTATCCTTTCATCAGTTGGTAGACACTTGGATTACCTCCTTCTTTTGGCAATTGTGAATAATGCTGCTATGAACATTGGTAAACAAATGCCTGGCTGTGCCCATGCTTTCAGATCTTTTGGGTGTATACAGAGTAGTGGATTGCCAGATCATAGGGTAACTACGTAATTTAGCTTTCAGAGGAAACATCAAACTGTTTTAAAAGTGTTAATAACCCTTCTGCTTACATGCTGATGGCCAGAATTTATTCATAGGACCATACCTCACTGCAAGAGAGGTGAAGAAATGAGTTCTTTGTGGCTCAGCAATAAGTGGTGAATAAGGAAGTTGGAGAGCATGACACCATCTACCACAATTTATTAACAGGCAGAATGAAGCTCTTATCCATGTTCTCCTGTGATAGTTTCCTCACTTGCCTTGACTCCAGATTTTCTCTTCTGCTCACCAGATGTGGATGAATGTGCCAATCCCAGAGCTTGCCCAGAGCATGCCGGTTGCCACAATTCAGTTGGAAGTTACTCTTGTTCCTGCAACCCAGGATTTGCATCCATCAGTGGAAATTTGAGTTTCCAGGGTTCCGGAGGGAGGTGTGAAGGTAGGTGGAGGCACCTGTCGGGAACTCAGGTTCAAGGCTCTTTGCAAAATCAGAAGTATGTGGTGAGGGTCCAACCTGGCTGAGTTTGGGACACATATCTGCAAAGCTGAAGCTAATCACATTAATTCATTCACTAATCCAACACATGCCACTTGAATACCTATTATGCACCAGTTCTGAATTTGGGTACTGGGGACACAGTGGTGAATGAAACAGGCAAATATACTTGTTTTCCTAGACCCTAGAATCTAGCAGGTAGTGATATGTAACAACAAAAAACTGAACATATTCTGTTTCTTGGGTAGGTGAAAGGCATGAAGACAAATGTGGTAGACTTAAGAATGATGTCTAGAAATAGCAAATCCTCAGAGATAGAAAGTTGGACTAGAGGTTACTATGGGAGAGGGGGAAAGAGAAGTATAGGTTTGGTAGATATGGAGTATTTGTAAATGAAGAGAGGAAAAAGAATGCAGGAAAGATGGGTAAGGAGTGCTAACTTTGATAGAATGGTTAGGAAAGGCACTCTGAGAAGCTGACATTTAAGAAAAATTCTTAAGGAAGTAAAGGAGGGAGCTATCAGATATTTGGGGATGGCATTTCAGGAAGAAGGAATGACAGGTATGAAGGCATGGAGGCAAAATCCCAGCCACAGGCTAAACTCTTCTATGAATATTCTCATTTAATTTCCCCCAAATCCTTATGATATCACTGACATTTTATACGTATTATATAGATAAAGATACTTCCTCTCCAGCGTTATGGAATCATTTGCTGGAAGTGAAAGAGGTATGAAAGAGGAGAATGAAGATCTGCATCTTGTCTCCCTGGGACAGCACACCCCATGATCTTTTGTCTTTAAATGAAGTTCAAATGATCCTGAAGCTCTGGCTACTCAGGGAGGGCTTGCATAAGGCTGACATTGATTTAAATGTGAAAATACCATACCCTGAGAATCAAGAGCATGCCAGAAGCTCTCCTCTAAATTCCAGAGCCATAAAGGACCTGGATTTAAATACCAATTTTGCCTTCCTGAATATGTCTGTCTTTGAGTATTTTTTGAAATTAGAGATGATGTGAATTTAGGGACCCATCTTACACAAAACAGTGGATTCCCATACACTTTCCTAGTAGTAACATCTTGTATTGGTGTGGTGTATTTCTTACAATTGATGATAGCAGGTTTTTATAATAATATTGTTAACTACACACCATGTCCTAACTTAGAGTTCACTGTTTTTGTAGACTCACGCTTCTAATTCCTAAAACTTATTACAAGGACACAAAGCTCAATGTTAGTAACTAATTTTTCTTTTAGTTAAGTTACATGGCCCTTGATATGCCCCAGGCTCTATTCTAAGTAGTTTTGTGGATACCAGCTCATTTATTCTTCTGATCACCCCTACAATTTAGGTATTGTTGTTAGCCCCATTTGACACATACGGCAACTGAGGCACACAGAAATGAAATTTGACACATACGGCAACTGAGGCACACAGAAATGAAATTTTTGCCCAGTGACACAGATCATAAATGATAGGACCATAATTTGAATCCAGGCTCTCCATGCTCTGGAAGCACTCCACTCTGCTTCCTCTCTGCTGACATCATCATCATCATCATCATCATCATATAAGTATATTACTGTGGTAATGCATATATAACCCAAAATGTTCCATTCTACTATTTTAAATGTACAATTCACCAGTACTAATTATGTTTATTATATTGTGCTACCATTCCCACCAACCTTTAACAAACCTTTTTCATCACTGTTACAGTTTGCTAATGCTGCCAGAATGCAAAACACCAGAAATGGATTGGATTTTATAAAAGAGGCTTTATTTGATTACACAGTTACAGTCTTAAGGCCATAGAGTGTTCAAGGTAACACGTCCACAATTGCGTACCTTTGCTGGAGGATGGCCAATGGCATCTGGAAAACCTCTGTTAGCTGGGAACTCACATGGCTTGCATCTGCTCCAAGTTCTGTTTTCAAAATGGCTTTCTCCCAGGACATTCCTCTCTAGGCCACAGCTCCTCTTCAAAATGTCACTCTCAGTTGCTCTTGAGGTATTTGCATTCTCTTAGCTTCTCCAGAGCAAGAGTCTGCTTTCAACGGCAATCTTCAAACTGTCTCTCATCTGCAGCTACTCTCTCAGCTTCTGTGCATTCTTCAAAGTGTTCCTCTTGGCTATAGCAAGCTGGCTCCTTCTGTCTGAGCTTATATAGTGCCCTAGTGAACTAATCAAGGCCCATGCTGAATGGGTGGGGCCACACATCCATGGAAATCATCCAATCAGAGTTGTCACCTGCAGTTGGGTGGGTCACATCTCCATGGAAACACTCAATGAATTACAATCTAACCAACACCAATATGTCTGCCCACACAAGATTGCATCAAAGATATTGGTACTTTGGGGGACACAGTACATTCAAACTGGCACAATCACCTTATACAAACTCTGGACCCATTAAGCTTTAACAGCCCATTTTCCTTCCCCTAGTCCATGGTAACCTCTAATCAACTTCCTATCTGTATGAATTTGCTTATTCTAGGTATTTCATTTGAGTGGAGTTATACAATATTTTCCTTTTGTGTCTGGCTTATTTCAGTCAGCCTAATGGTTTCAAAGTTTGTCCACATTATACCATATGTTGGAACTTCATTTCTTGTTTTGGTTGAATATTCTCTTTAAAGGGTTGATCAGAAGAACAAATGAGCTGATATCTACAAAGAACTTACAATAATAAAATAAAATTTAAGTATCCATCATAGGTATATACCATATTTTGTTTATCCATTCACCTCTTAATAGACCCTTGGTTTGTTTCCAAATTTTGGTTATTGTGAACAATGCTGTTATGTACAGCAGTGTACAAATATCTGTTCCAATCATTGTTTCTAATTCCTTTTGTATATATACTGATATGGTTTGGAGATGAATTAAAATTGATCAGGGAAAGAAGGAAGTAAGCAATTTCAATGTGGAGGGTACAGAGGAAATGAGAACGAACCTTCATAGCCCTCCAGATTATTAATCAATAGAATCATCAAGTTCCAAGTGATTAGAAGTGAAATATGAGAGAGGCAAGTTCAGGTAGGATGAGATTTATGGGGCATTGTACATCCAAATAATGAGTTACAATATTATCCTGAGCATTTGGGAGCCCTAAAGGACTTGCATGGTGTCTTAGTTTCTCTGGCTCCTAAGACAAATACCAACCACAGGTTGGCTTAACAACAGAAAAGTATTGGCTCAGTGTTAGAGGCTTGATGGCTTGCTTTCTCCAGGGTTAATAACATTCTGGCTGGTCAGCAATCCTTGAGCTCCTTGGCTTTCCCATCACATGACAATGTCCTCCCTTTGTTTTACTGTGTTTTCTGGCTTCTCCCTCTGGCTTTCTCTCCCACTATGTCTGAATTTCTTCTGTTTATAAAGGACTCCATTAATTCAGATTAAGAACCAGCCTCATCAGTTGGGCCACACATTAAGTAGAATTGATGTCTTCAAGAAGTCCTATTCAAAACAGGTTCAAACCCACAGAAATGGGAGAAATTGAACATGTTTTTGTTTCTGGGATTCACAACTCAATCTACCATACACTGGTCATGAATATGCCTCTAAATATTTGCTCTCACTGTACCTTTGAAAATGTGTTTAAGAAGGCAAGACTGCAACCAGGGAAAATACTGGCTTCAGTCAGTGGTGAAACTTCAGGCCTAGCATGCTTCATTGTTTCTACTTAGACCGGCTTTTTGCTTAGATATAGACGAATGTTCCAGGAACTTGACTCTATGTGGCCAAATTCTGTCTCCATCAACATGCTGGTGAAGATACTTTTTTCCTGCCTACCTGGATTCTTTTTGGCCTATCTTTGGTTCCCTGAGATCCCCAAGGCTTTCCAGTATGAAGTAATTCTTCATGCCATGTTGAAGACTTCTCAATGGATATCAAACTACCCCAAAACCTTATTAGCTACTAACAGCAACAGTGTGTCTTTGCTCATAGGAGTCTATGGGTTGATCACATGGTTTTTCTCTTTCACATGTTACCAGCTGAGGCTCTGTGATGGTTGGTAGGTCCAAAGTGGCCTTGTTTGTATGGCTGACAGTTGGTGGTGGTCTCTGGCTCAGAACTCACTGTGTACCCTAAGCTTGTCTCATAGGCCTTTCAAAATGGCTGCTTGGGCTTCCTTATAGTACAGAAGCTGAATTCCAAGAAGGAATATTCCAAGAAGAAAAAAGCAGAAAACAGACAGTCCTCTTTAGGTCTGGGCTTGGAGGTCCCAGAATATTACTTTTACTCCAGTCAACCTCTTGTTCTTGTATGCAAAGTATGCATATAAGAAGTGGAAGAATTGATGGAGGACATCTTTGGAGACTCTGTCATAATGCAGAAAATATTCTATATTCTTCAGCCCACCGGAGGAAACACATGCTTGCTTTAGTTACAACTGTTTTTGTGTGCCACTAGCTGCTAATATTGTTAAAATCAGAACAATAGAGTGGTAAACTTGGAAAAGGCTTTAGAGATAGTCTAATATATATCTAGGGGCTCCTATGTACCCATTCAGTATTCCCAAGAAAGACAAGAGCTACGCCAAGCAGGCAAGACCATGGACTTCCCTCTCCCTTTCTGTCAAAATATTACCTGTTTTATTTTGAAAGTGTTTCTGAGTCAAAACATTTTGAAAAGCATGCATCTAACTCAACTCCACAGGCAGGTCATAAATTCCAACTATGCCATCTCTGACAAGTGTCATGTAGTCTCTGCTTGAATATTTCTGGAAGTGGGGATCTCACTATCAAAAAAAGCTAATTCCTTGTTTAGAGTCCTTTTCAATGGAACTAAGTGCAAAATTACTTTCTTGTAACTTCCACATATGGGTCATTCCTGCATACCCTGGAGACTCCAAATTATTCTACCTTCATATCACTAGGTCTTCTTCCAACTCTCCAGTGCAATATACCATATACCCACTTGAGCCTTTAATGGACTTTCTCTGTTTATTTCTCAGGAATATTGAGTTGGTATGAAACAGGAAATGTTTTGCTCTTACCTCTTAAAAATTATTTTTTTCTAGAATACTCTATTCCATAGCATCCATATTCCAAGGTTCAGAAACCCTCAGAGGGTGAGGTAACTTGTATTGACACTGTGATCTGTTTTGGTTGGGTCAGGTTTTCTCATCTTTGGTACTATTGACAATTGGGCTGGATAAATTCTTTGTCAGAGGGGAGGCATACTGTGTATTGTAGACATTTTAGCAATATCTCTGGCCTCTACACACTCAATAGCAACAATAACACAAATATCTCCAGACACTGTCAAAAGTCCACTAGGGGAAAAATCACCCCCATTTGAGAACAATTAGTTTAACACAATAGAAATTTCTCACTCTCATATCAATTTAATATGAGTGTTCTTGGTTAGTGGATCGCTTTCCTTCACATGATGTCTTAGAGATCCAGTGCCCTTCCATCTTTTGACTCCTCTGTCCCTTAGGAACTTGGAGGCCCTGTCTTCAGCCTGTCAAGGGGAAAGAGAGAGGAGAGAAGGCACAAATGCTTGGTAACCACGTGTGCCTAGATGTGATACACATACACCTTCTCACATTGCAAAGTGAACATTGGTTATATGGACCCACCTGGATGAAGCGGCTGTGCTGAAAACATAGTCCAAGGTTGGACCACTATTTTTCTTTTAATGAAAACTCGATAAATTGGAAGGAGAAGCATGATGTATGTTGGAACATTATCCAACTTTCCCTCACACCCAGTGTCCATACCACAGATATTGATGAGTGTGTTAAAATGTTCACTTTCAATTCAAGATGTACCAACACTCCTGGGAGCTACTTTTGTACCTGCCATCTTGGCTTTGCAGCAAGCAATGGACAACTGAACTTCAAAGTCAGTGGGTTGGAAAGTAAAATTGATCAGATAGTTTGCTGGCCAGCACTGGAAGGAAATATTGCCTTGTAACTATGGGATATTTACATTTTCATATTTGCAAACATTGATGAGTGCTCCCAAGGTCCATCACCATGTGGGCCAACTTCCATCTGCGTTAATGCCCTGGGATCCTATAGCTGTAACTGCACAATGAGCTTTCATCCCAATCCGGAAGGCTCCTGGAAAGATGGGAACTTAAGCTGCATAAGTAATCATCTTCTTGTGTGTCTTTGCAGTGGACTTCATGACTCACTTTGTAAAAATCGTCACATTTCCCAACCTCTGTGTTCTCCTTTTACTTTCACCTTTTCCAGAGATTCTCTTTCTCTTTACTTACTCATTAATCCACTTGTTAATTCACTCATACAATAGATTAGTTTTGGAACATGTATTATTCATTTATCTATTTTATTTTTATTGGAGATATTGTGCATAAAATACAGGATTCCCATATGCTACCCTATTATTAACAACTTCCACCCATGTGACACATTTTCCACAATTGCTGAATGGACATTTTTACAACTGTACTATCAAATATAGTCCTCAGTTTAACTCAGTGTTCATGGCATTCTAATGTTTGAGGAGAAAATAAGGGAATGACAGCTTCCAGCCATAGAGTTCCGAATTCTTATGGTGTTTATGGAAAATTATGACTTTCAATGAGCATGAGCAAGAAAAGGATGTGGAATCTGAACCCAGATATGGAACTAGAAAAATTTTTGAAGTGACATTTCTGTGGATGCCTAAGTATGCACTGAATTAACAACCAAAGAAGTCGAGGGTGGGAGAGGACATGCCCAGTAACTGAAGAATGAGGTGCAAGTGCTCTTAGCCTGGAAGGAGTTTGAAGAACTGAGGAAAGGTGGCTGATGGGTTGATGTGGGAGATGTGCTAGAAAGTTTGGCAGGGGCCAGGGTTCACAGGGATGGCTCATTCTTCTGGTTTTGGGTGGATTGTAGTTGTGAGCAACTGAACTGAAAGAAGAAGGTGATGTTTTCCATTGAGAGACACAAGTAGTAATTAGCTGGAAGACTGCAAAGAGCAATTTCACCTCCACAGATAAAATAGGAACCTGGAAATGAGAAGTGAGGTGTTGTGCAAGGAAGGGAGATACACCTGGTTCTTGTAGTGGGGGAAAACCTTGAGGCTAAGACCAATGCAACCAAAACAAGAGTGAAAAATGTTCATGGTGATCCTTTGCATTTTGGTGGCACTTTATAAATAGCTTCATCTTGTTTCCAATCTCATCAGTGGCTTCTGGCTAAACATGTTGGCATTATCCTAGATTCCTTTCCTTCCTTCAAACTTCATATCCAACCAATTGGCAAATCCAGGGGCATTGTTTTCAAACTAAAATGCAGATCACATCCTCTCCATGGCTCCCTGTGATGGTTGGATTCACGTGTCAACTTGGCGAGGTGATGGTACCCAGGTGTCTAGTCAAGCAAGCACTGGCCTGTTAGTGCAAGGACATTTGTGGCTGCTTAGTAAAACAGAAAGCTGGTTTATTATATCATCAGTCAATTGGCTGTAGCTGTGACTGATTACATCAATGAAAGGTGTGTCTTCCTCAATGAGAGAATGCAATCAGCTGGATTTAATCCAATAAGTTGAAGACTTTTAAGTGAGATAGATAGAGGACCTTCACTTCTTCTTTGGCTAGGCAGCAAAATGTGTCCTGACGAGTTCATTGGAGTTGCCAGTTCACTGCCTGAGTTCGCTGAACATGTTAATCAAAGTTGCCAGTTTGCTGCCTGTCCTATGCAATTTGAACTCATGCATCCTCCTAGTTGCATGAGACCCTTTTATAAAATCTTTTATTTAGTTATCTCTTATTGACTATATTTCTCTAGACAACCCTATCTGATACAACTTTGTATCCAGAGTGATTCTTGAGAAACAAAATCTTAAAATGGGCTTTTACAATTGGTTTTCTACTCTGATTAGATTCAAAGGCACTAATAACTCCATTTCCAATAATGAAGATGGCACTGACAGCCCATGGTGTGAGCTGGCAATGGAGATAAGCAAAATATCACTGATTCTCCTAATCATAGTCTTGTATGAAGTGTTTTGACACTTTAACAGAGTTTTGCAGAGTTAAAAGTGTAATGATTTTGGCTTGTTGCTGTTAGATACGCTGGATAAAGTTATAAGAGAAAGGGCAGAGCTAAAGGCTTCAAATTTGAAACTTAAGAACCATATGAGAGATGTAAATGTATCTATGTGTGCTCTGAAAGAAAATCTTAATTCCTGTGGCTGCAGACTTGAGATTTCTGAAAACCAGACTCCAACTCTCATTGTCTGAGCAGCAGATTTACAACATAAGCTAAAATCTCAACCTGGTAGTGTGTATG